>NW_007726961.1:202815-210239 GCF_000696425.1 Galeopterus variegatus
AAAAAAAAAAAAAAAAAAAAACAGTTTGTGTATCAGGGAAGCTTTTATAGTGAAAATTTTATACTTTAAGGCAAAAAATAATCCTGACTTGAAAACTATAAGACACCTTTTTGGGAATATATTTACAAGAGTAAGTATTCAGGATAACTAGATAGTGGGTAAGCAAAGTATAGGCTCACTTACAGGGTTCGCCCTGGCCCCCCATCTTCCCTTTTTGGTTATTCCTGGTCTAGTTTGCCTTCAACTCTCTTTAAGTAACACTGCAGTTACCTCTAGTGTAGCTCTTTGTTTCATATCAGTGTGGGACATTGTTTTCTTTGGTATCCTCACCCTGTCTCCTATGCTGCAGAGGCCATACTAGTACCAAACATTACATAGTTTCTTCTGGATTTCCTGGATTGCAGTATAAGTCAGCCTCGTTTTTGCAAAAGTAGTTGTTGAGGTTTGTATTTTACTTTATTTTTTATTTTTATTTTTTGAGGTTTGCATTTTAAATGTAAAAACAAGTAAGGCTAAATTCTCAGGCGATTGTATATTATGGGAGTGTTGGTCGTTCTGAGAGTTGACTTGAAACAATGTAATAGGTCTGACTTAGAGCTGGAATGTTTTCCACTTTTCTTAGCCTGGTTCCTACTAAATTTACCGCTTGTTCATTTTATGTTGAGAATAGATAGTAGGATTGTTTCAGGCAAAGATGGTTATTATATAGGATCTAATACAGTTGAGAGAACTGAAATGTAGCAAAGATACGGAAAATATTCTCTGTAAGAGCCAGAACAAAGTAGTTTCTTTCATCTTTTATCTCTAGTGCCTGGCACATAGTAGGAGCCCAGTAAATATTGAGGAGAATGGGACTATGTGACTGAATGAGAGCACTGTCAATAAATGTGAAAGGAAAATTTGCTGCTAGAAGATTCTTGAGAATAGGCTATTTTAAAATGTCATCTTATATCTTATTTGTGTATATACCACAGGTATAGATCAGTGTTTCTCAGACATTTTGGTGTTGATCATTTTATGCACTTGAGTTAACTGAGGATACTAAGAGCTTTTGTTTATGTGGGAGGTATCAATATTTACTGTATTTGAAATTTCAAATGTACTTATTAATTTATTTAAAATAATAAACACATTACATGTTGACCTTAACATTTTTAAATGAAAAATAACTATATTTTCTAAAACAAAAAGCTGAGAAAAGTAGCAGTTTGATATTTTTCAAATCATTTTAATGTCTGGCTTAATAGAAGACATCTGGATTCTCTTATCTGCTTCTACATTTAAATCTGTTGTGATATCATATATCATGTGGCATTTGGAAAACTCCATTATATACTCAAAAGAGAATGAGAGTAGAAAAGACAAATAATGTCTTAATATTGTTAGAAATAGTTTTGACTTCAAAGACAACCCGTGAAAGGCTCTCAGAGAACCTCAAAGATCCCTGGACCACACTTTGGGAACTGGTGATATAGATTGTAAATTCAAAGTAGAAAAGGACCTTACAGGTTACACAGCCATCTTTTCTTGAGATCACCTCTTCTTGTAGATGATTCTGGCTTGTGCAAATGGATGACTCATATAGGGAATATCTAGTTTGTTTTTTGGGAATAATCATGAGTTGGCTTTTATAGATGCCGAGTTTGATGTGCTTTTGAGATTTCTGAATAAGCAGTTTGATGTGTGGATTAGGATATCAGAGGTAAGATCCGGACTGGAGTTTTGGTAGTCATTGGCATATTGATGGTTTTTGAAGCCTTGGGCAAAGGTGAGGTCACCCAGGGAGAGTATAGTGTTAAGAAAAGAACCTAAGGTCAAACCCTCCTGAACTTCAAGATTTCAAAGCTAGTCAGAGAAGGACTAAGCTAGCATAGGAGACTGAGAAAGAGAAATAGAATAGGAAAATCAGTGTGTAGTAGAAAGAAGCCATGGGAAAAAGGGTGTTACGAGAGAGTGATCAACTGTGGTGAATACTGCCAAGAGGTCGAGTAGGTTGAAGATTGAAAATATCCATTAAATTTGGAGATGAAGAAGTCTTTGCAACCACACTGGAGTTGCTTGAAGAGTGATTGAAAAGTATCTCTAAATGGAGACTTGAGTATACTCAATTTTTTTGAGAAGTTTGTGAAGGAAAAAGCAGTAGTGAAGGAGGGTGCTGGGTTGAGGGAGTTTTTATTTTATTTTATTTTATTTTTTAGGTAAAAGACTTGATTAAGTATAAATTGCTGATAGGAAGAATCCTGGAGAGTGGAGGAGGTTGGCGATACACATGAGAGAAAAGTATAATTGATGGTGAGGTTTCTTGAGAAAACCTTGGTGAGGAGATTCAGGAACAGGTGAAATATTCTTATGGCTCCTCTACTCTAGAAGTTACTTGTTTCATTCTTTTTCCATTCCCCCTATGAACTCTAAACCTGCCTGACAAGAGAGAAAGTTAAATGGTAAATGTAATTTCCTGGCTGCTGTTAGTTTTGTATGAATCTTTGTACTTCTCTTATGAGGTGGATATTTTGGTGATACTTTGAAATGTGGACTCCAGTTGTTGACTTTAGATCATGTTTGCTATCAAGTAGTCACATAAATTTTTAAAGTTGCATCCATATTTGATTTATAGGTGCTTCTGTTTTTTATTTATGTTATTTTAACTGAATTTTTTTTTTATCATTTAGTAGCTTTAGTGAAATTGTGTTTCCATTTTCTGATGACAAGTTAGAGTCATCTTTAACTTTTGGAAGTTGATTATCAATTTGAGCTTTCACTTATATTTTACATGATACAAATAGAACCATGTCAAATATAGTTTCATTTATTCCTCATGATATTTGAAATTAGTCTGAACAAAGCACTACTGTTCATGTATGCTTTAGCTTTTGCATGAAACAACTTGTTTTTCTACAGGATACCAGTTAACCTCATTGTAAAATGGACACTGGAATAAAACTTGAGTCACTTAAGTAAATAATAAAGGTATTCATAAATTTTAAGAAATTTAAGAAGCTTGCAGTATAGTAAGGAGACAAATTAAAGGGATGTAATAAAGTGATATAGATGCTATATTATTGGTTTTCTGAAAACCAGGGCAAGGGTGTAAGAGAAGAGTGACCGACACTTGATCCTTTAAAACACAAATGCAATCATGTCAGAGACCCTGAATAATCTTGTTCCCTTGCTTCTCCAGCTTCTTCTCTCATCAGTTTTCTTCTCCAACACATTAGACTTTTTGGTTTCTTAAACAATGTCATGCTCTTTCTTGGTTCAGGACTTTTCCACATATTTTTCCTGCTCCCTTGAAAGCTCTTGCTTGCCTACCCTTAGCTAACTCCTTTATCTGCCCTTTAGGTCTTAGCTCAAATGACACTTTCCTCTCTACTTCCCAGATTAGGTGAGTTCTTTCTGTTTTATGTTCCCATAGCACCATACTTTTTCCTTATTTTCATCCTATATGTAAAATTTGTTGAATATCAACCTTTAGACTCTTTGAGGGTGAAAACCATGTTTGTTCTTTTCACTGCTGTATCCCTACTCTTTCATTCCTACTATATATTTGGTACTCAGCAAATATTTGTTAAATGAATAGATAGTATGGGTCAAATTGAGGAAAAGGTTTTCATGACTGTGGAAGGATAAAAGTTTGATGCAACAATGGGGGGACCAAGGAGTTTGCTAAAACAACTTACCTGTGCTGTTTAGGAGGGAGGAGAAAATAAAAATCTTCATGTATAGACATGGGCAAGGAAGTCCTGTCCTTTGGGGTGAGTTTGGTAACAGCTGAGGCATGTAGATTATAGGAGCATTCTGTAAAGAAGTTAAAGTGTAGTGAAGTTAATGGAGCAGAGATTCTAAATAGGAGAGACTGTAGGTGAGAAAGCAAGGTGCCTTATGATGATGAGATTATGAGAGAGGATAGGGGATTGTGGCTGAGTTTGGATATTGTGAGAGGCATTATGTAAATAACTGTTAGAGGCTTCCAGAGGTTTGAGAGAGATCTGGACTTGATTTCCAGTTCTTTCACTTGTTAGCTGGATGATCATAGTCTATCTGATACTGTTTCTTCTTTGGTAAAATGGATATAAGAATACTGTTTGGGGGATAGGTTTAGTTCTGTCCACTGATGCTTATCTTTATGGAATCAACAGCGTTTTTGGAATCTTCATGCATCAAAGATTAGAACTGAAGATAATCTCTAGAACTGTAGTTCTCAAAGCTGCCTATGTATTGGGATCCCTGTAGACCTTTAAAAAATACAGGTTGTTGGACTTCTTCTCAGATCTGCTGATTCAGAATCTCTTGGGGGTGGAACATGAGTATCTTTGTTTTTAACCTGTTTTCTGGGTGATTGTCCTCTTAAAGCTCTTGAGAAAGCAGGCCCAGAAGACAAGAACTCTGCAGCTGCTTGAAAGAGGGCATTGAGTGTCTGCTCTGCAACTCACTTGAAGTGGGAATGATTGGGAATCTATGTGTGGGTTATTTGGGAGAGAGTTATTTTTATAAAAGGGGCATAAAAAGTAGCTACAGAAGTAGAGTCAAGGGAGTATCATGATTTAAAAGTATGAGACATTTAAATATAAAGGATCTTTCCTATATGTTCCTATTTGAATGGATTAAATATTGACAGATATGATGACTTTGTAACTGAAGGTGCATTTTGACATATTATACTAGCATTGTAACACTAATATTTTGTGCATTATCTTTAATACCAGTTCACATGTGCCGTAATTTTTTTTAAAAGAAGCCAAGCATACTGTGTTTTGATAAACGTGTATTTATATATTTAAAATTCAGTGTGGTGAAGGTCTCTTTGAGTTTTGAGAGAAATTTTATTGTAAGTTTATGAGATAATGTCTTTTATTGACGTCGAAAAGTGATTCAATAATAGAAAATAATTAAAACCAAGGCTTGTATTTTTTAACAGAGTTAATCACAAACATGTATGATACAAATTTGATTAGTAGATCTAAAAATAGGAAAAATAAAGTGAGGAAGAGGAGAGAGGAAATCAGATGAGATTAATATGGAAAACTAAGTGAGAGGGAAAAATATGATAGGAAATAGCTAAATGGGAAAAAGTGGAAAATAAGCTACTAATATTTGTAGGGAATATACCAGATTTGTTTTTTAGGATATGAATATAAAAGTTTCCCTGATTTTAAGCAAATTTTCTTAAGTGTACTAGTGAATAAGAGAACCAGAGATGAAAATAGAGAAAAAAAGATATTAAAAACTCCTCTCCCCTTTTACCTCACTTTTACCGTTTAGGAGAAGGAATACATTAAGATTCCTGATTGAATTCATCAAATATGATCTAGGACAGTATATCTGGATTTCTGACTCCGATTACTTCAATTTCTGTGTTAGGATTTGGCTTTTTATTGCCCATTGGAGGCTCTTGCGTCTTGAAATCTTTGTTATATTTCAGCATAGGTTTGGTAGGGTTCAAATCGGTTACGGATGGGGGCGCTCAAGGACGTCACAGTACTTCCAGAATCAGGGTACTTGACTGATAATAGTCACAAAGTTCTTAACAAGGCAGATGTGTTTGCTAAGTTGTAGCCTGGTAATTAGCAGTGGTATCCCTCTAGTAATCTCACCCCCCCAAATCTGTTCATCTCTGGCTATACCATTCCCTTTTAAGAAACACTAAAAAAATTTTTGTGAGGTTGAAGCCATGGGCCTAGTAGTTTTTCCTTGGTCTGAGTGGGTAGCTGGGAGAAATGTCTTCCCTGAGTAGTTTTCACTATTTAGTGAATCTAAATGGCAATGCTTTATTGCTCCAGTTTAATTGCTCATTACCTTGTTCATGTCCGGAGAATGAATAAATGAGTCTCCAGTACAGTTTATACATATTTCTTGTGCTATTTTCTTGGCCTAATCATAATTAGGCTTTTATTTGGTGATAGCCAGAACAATCTTTTGCTCCAGTCTTCTGATTCATTGCACATTAATGATGATGTGCTTTTATCAAATGACTCCTATTATTTCCATGACATCATATATTTAGCTTATTATATGGCTACTTGTAGCTCCTTTCTTTGCCCTGTTATCATCAGCAAGGTCAATTATATCCTTGTATGTTTGTGTGCCTTGTAGTTTATTTTACTGTATATTCTTACAGGCTACTTGCAAAATAGTATGTGAATTCCATTCCCTTGTTCTCCATTTCTTTTTTCCCACTGGCTTACTGCCTAGTGATGTATGTTAATTGCGTCCCTTTTTCTTTCTTATGAGTGACTTCCCAGACTGGCTTTTAAACTACCTCTTCTGCTTTTACAATCATGTTTCTTACTTCTATTAACCACACAACCCCCACCCCTTTTCTCCCATTTGACCTTCCACTGGCAGCCCTGCCTTTGATTCACCTTTATTTTCTGTTTAAATTGACCTCATAACAGCTTCTGACACTGCCATTTGTTCATCTACTCATTGAAGGGTTCTGTTGATATCAAGAAGAACAAGAAAATATAGTTCTTAAGGACCAAGCTTGTGGGGAGACTGATATATAGATATAGATATAGATATGTATATGCTATTTAAAACTTTTATAGCACTTAGATATATATGTATATGCTATTTAAAACTTTTATAGCACTTACTATATTGGATACTATTTGTTTATATATGTGTCTCTTCTAGTAGGTTGGGAGCGTTAAGTGGTTAATGAATGTTCATTGAATGACATATATGTATGTATGTGTTTATATATGTATATATAATATATATTGTATATATATATATGTGTGTGTGAGGGTACTTCAAATAGTTCATAGAAAGATTCGTATTTTAACTCTATTTTTCCATGAACTTTTTGAAGTACTCATATACACAATATAATGATAAGTGCTATAAAAAATGAGCAGAGCACTATGAAGTAGTAATTCTATTAGGGGGTAATCTGGGAAAGATTTATAGGGGATGACATTAGAGTTTGGCCTTGAAGGGCGTTCCTGCCAAAGAGAATTTAGGAAAAGAAGATAAGGAGACAATTAGATTTTCTGGATGTTCAGAGAATGCGTTCTAGGTATGGCTATCTGACAGGAATAGTTGGTGTAAGTGAAGATAATAAGGGGTGGGACTGTACATTAATGTTATGAAGGGTTCCAAGTATTATACTAAAGAATTTGGAACTTTATCCCATAGGCGATAGTAATTGGAAAGTTATAAAAGCAGAGTTGCTAGGTTCTGTTTTAGAAAGATAACTTTGGTTGTAGCATGGAGAATCGATTAGGGTCAGGATAATTTAGGAAGCCTTTACGGTAATTTAAGCAAAAGGTGATGCTCTGAACAGAGATAAAGAGAAGAGAGAGAGAAACTAGAGAAACATCTTTCTTTTTGTTTTTTTTTTTTTTAAATTTTAAACAGCTTTATGGAGGCATATTTTATGTCATAGCAGAGAAACATCTTTTTTTTTTTTTTTTTTTTTTTTT
>NW_007726961.1:210856-214025 GCF_000696425.1 Galeopterus variegatus
ACTGACGGGTAACGGGATCGCAACCCTCGGTGTTGCGCCCGCACCGCGCTCAGCCAGTGAGCGGGAACCGGTCTCCACATGGGATCTGAACCCTCAGCGGGAGCACCGCTGTGCTCCCAAGCAGCGCACTCTCCAGTGTGCCACCGGGCCGGCCTGCAGAAAAACATCTTAAAGGTAGAAATGACTTGGTAACTCAGTATATGATGGAGTGAGGGAGAGACAGGAATGTCAAAGATGAGCTGGATACATGGTAATCCTATTTACTAAGACAGAGAGCAAGAATAAGGAACAATTTTGAACATAGATGATAATAAGTTTATTTTGTTTTAAACTTGATAAATTTGAGATACCAATGGGTACTTGGAGGTGGGCTATCTAATAGACTGAAAACTTGGATCCAGAGCTCAGAGAAACATCTAGGAAAGAAATAGGATGACATTTAGGAAATAGTTGAGACCAGGAAGGTGTATGAGATTGCCTAGCAAGAAGGAACGAGAGAAAAAGAGGCCTAGGAATAGAGCCTTTGGAAACGTTACCACTGATGAACTGGGCAAAAATAGAGAAGCTATCAATCAAGAAAAAATGATCAAGAGGTAAAGGAAACAGGAGAATGAGTATGTTTTACTAATTCCAAGAACATTGAAAGTTTCAGTATGAAAGTTTAAAATCTGAAATGTTAATAGACCAGTGTTATAATACACAACAAGTGGAAAATTGTGTTATCAGGAAGGTATGTTTCCTAGATTTTCTAGACAGATATAATTCTTTTTAATGTTAAATCTTTCTAAGACTTTCTTAAAAGTAAACCTGTAAATCAGAAAAAATATATAGTTTTTTGGACTCTGCCGTAATTTTTGGTTTAGAAAATAAGGACTTTTTTGTTGAAGGACTATTCATAAGAAAGTGAACTTGAAAGATAAAGACAAAATTTTATCAGTGGATTAAAAGCAATGTTTTCTGGTGACCAAAGAAAACCTTACATATATTTCTGAAAAGAATAAAGTTTTCCATGTTCTTTCTCTCTCTCTCTGTGAACGGTACATTTCTTAGCACAATTTCTACAGTATATATTTTTCTAAATAACTTTTTTTCTTTTAATATAAGATTTAGAGGCTTGAAATGAATTATATTATTTCATTGGACCTTATTTTTCTGTTTTTATCCTTTTATTTTTCCCTTAAGGTAGCTCACATAAAGGGAAGTTTGTGGTAAGGCTTCACAGTGGCCTCAAGGAATGCAAGGGCACAAAATGAGGTACTGGTATTATGGGAACTAGAAAATTGTCAAGAGCAAGACCACTTTTTCCTTTTATTTGGGGCCACAGGCTTTCTCATTTGTTTTTCTTTGATCTTCCTCTTGCTTTTTCATCATGATTTTTCAGTTTGTCTCCTCATAGCTCCTTGGCTCGGTTACTTAATGTGCCAGTACCAAAATTCTGTAATGTCTTTTGCCAGGCACTGGATAGGCTGCCCTTGAGTCAATTCCTCACTCCTTATTCAATCAGCTGTAGCTGGGGTGAGGGACAGGGCCCAAAGGGACAGGGCCTTGTGCATGGGGGGAGGTAGGGGAGTGGGGGGTGGAACAGGGATAGTTTGTTAGAAGGGGACTATGGGTAGGCAGGCACAGTGATTGATGTTGTAGTACACTCATACACAATTTCATTTAACAAACTTTCTCAGGAACTTTTTTTTTGTATTTTTTGGCGGCTGGCTGATATGCGGATCTGAACCTGTGACGTTGTTGTAAGGCAGCACTCTAACCAACTGAGCTTACCAGTCAGCCCCCTTTTCAGGAACATTTTAAAGGTATAATTTTGGATCAGTTGTTTTGTGGTCAATTGGAAGGACTGCCATTTTTGACTTTTGAAATGTGTTGGAGTCAAAGGGGTACATGATAAATGCCAGGATCTGGATAGTGGTTATTACCTCTGGATGAGGGGAGACAAATAGGTATGAGTAGAGATACAAGGGCGACTTCAGCCAAATTGGTAATAGTTTATTTCTTAAACAGAGAGGTGAGTACATGTGTTTATTATATTATCTCTTATATTTTGGTATACCTTAACTATTTATAGTCAATTTAAAATATAGTAAAGAAGCAAGTCTATTTGTGTATGATCGAAAATTATTTAAATTTAGACTTTGGCAGATGATAAGCTTCAGAAAATAACTTTAAAAATATTAAGTTAATTAGGTTATCTGGTCTAACTCTTAGAAGCATTGATACAGAAAACCTTAGTTATCTGCCAAATGGAAGTGGAAGGGTGTGACAAACTTAGTACAAGACAACAAAATGCTTAACTTTATAAGTTCGGTGTGTTGATGTCCTTAGGCTCCTGAAGCAAAATGGTCTTTGTTCTTTTCTTCTATCTTCTTCATATAGACATGTTCTAATTAATGTAGTGTCTTTAAGGATATACTTCCCAGAAGTATTAACAGATGTCCCCCAGTAGAATTAATGTTTCCTGGGCCAAGCCCGTGGCGCACTCGGAAGAGTGCGGCGCTGGGAGTGCAGCAGCACTCCCGCCGCGGGTTCGGATCCTATATAGGGATGACCGGTGCGCTCACAGTGCTCACTGGCTGAGCGCGGTGCGGCCGGTCTCAAAAAGGAAAAAAAAAAAAAAGAATTAATGTTTTCTTTTGTGATAATTGTACATGTATTATGGCAATGACCAGATTCTTATATTTCTCAATTATATTATATCTGTGTTTACCTTACCCCGTTGAGAATGTGATGAAGACCTTGACTTCCCACTCTAGAAAAACGTACTACAATGACACATGAAATTTCAAGTACAATTTCAGGGAGTTTATAAATTCCCTGAATATTGTTCATGGATTCCTATGTTGATAATACTTGTACTAGATTGTGAGGTTGTAGAGGTTAGGGCCATTTATTTATTTTTTTATAACACAATGCTTTGCACAAGTAGATACTGAAAAACTATTGTTAGTACAAGGCTATTGATATGCAAGTTTACTTTACTCATTCTCAGTCTTAAAAGTCAAAGACAATTACATTACATTAAAAAAAATTCTAACTATTTTCTGTATACAAGGTACATTTAAAGTAAAGTGATCCAGGGCCGGCCCGGTGGCGCACTGCTACAGTGCGCCGCTTGGGAGTGCGGCAGCGCTCCCACCGAGGGTTCGGATCCCACATACAGACC
>NW_007726961.1:215310-216556 GCF_000696425.1 Galeopterus variegatus
ACAGTACCATTTAATACTAAAATGCACTTCTCTCGGATCAAAGATAGTCTTTTTTTATTGATGAAATATGAAATCCACATTGGCAACATAACCGTGAAACTTTATGTACCAAATAATAATATCAAATTATTCAAAGGTTACCTTTTAGAAATATGAAGAGAAGTGGGACCTGGGAGGAGTTCAGCCACGCGGCCGAGAAGCTCTACCTTGCTGACCCTATGAAGTGTAAGATCCCTGAGTCACTGTAGCCACCACCATGACTTTGGGCTTCCCAGCATCAGAAACTATGTCAGGGGATTATGTGGAGCTTGAAAGTCCCAACCCTGTAATTGTGGCTTGGTCTTTCTGGTGACCAGCCCCCATCTGAAGTGATCCAGGAGTTACCAGCCACCAGTTATCTCATTGGCATATAGAAGATACTCTTACCGCTGTGGAGATTAGAAGAGTTTTAGGAATTGGGGACCAGGAAACAGGATAAAGACCAAATACAGATTTTTTACCAACTTCTGGTCAAGATCGCGGAATAGACGGTCCCTAGCATCACTCTCTCCCACAAATCAACCGATTTAAACTATAAAAACATAACATCAATTGCATACACAACGGGGAGACGTCCAGTGGGGGAGGCAGAAGCTCCACGGAGACCACAAGCCCTGCAGGGCCACCGTTGCACGATCCGGCGGATATGCTTCACCGCTGCCACGCGGCTCCATTCCCAGCCCAGCGCGCACAGAGTGGGGAGACGTCTGGCAGGGGAGGCAGAGGCTCCACAGAAACCACACACCCTGTGGGGCCACAACTGCATGATCCAGCAGGTAGGCTTCACCGCATGCACCTGGCTCCATTCCCAGCCCAGCCTAGTGCGCTTGGAGCAGGAAGACGTCCGGCAGGGGAGGTGGGAACTCCACGGGGACCACACCGCTGCTGCGCGATCCAGCAGCCTGGCCCAATGCGTACGGAGCACAGAGACATCCAGCAGGGCAGATAGAAGCTCTGTAGAGTCCACACACCCTGTGGGGGGGCCACCGCCACGCAATCCAGCAGCAGGTAGGCTTCACCACCGCCACCTGCTCCATCCCAAGCCCAGCCTAGCACGCACGGAGCAGGGAGAAGTCCAGCATGGGAGGTGGAAGCTCAGCAGAGACCACACACCCTGCAGTACCGCCCCATGATCCAGGAGCCTGACCGAGTCCAAGCTGACCAGAGAGGTGGCTCCCTGGAGAGGCCCAAGACCCGAGGCAACCAC
>NW_007726961.1:220351-278799 GCF_000696425.1 Galeopterus variegatus
GAGGGGGGAGGGAGGTTTCGGTAATGGGCCACCAATAATCAACCACATTGTATAATGACAAAATAAAATTTTTTAAAAAATATGAAGAGAAGTGGACAAAAAGTCAATAGTTGTGGTAGATTTTTGTTCATCTCTCTTAATTCTCAACAGATTTAATAGGCAAATGAGAATACACAATTGTTCAATAAATAAATAATTCTGAATTTTCCATAAGGCTGTAGAATAAAACTGTTGTCATGATGTCTGTAAAACATTTAAGTGGGAAGTTAGTTTCATTATTCTCCAAGAAGAAATCTTGAATATGTTTAATCTATTTTGACTTGGTATACACTTTAAAGTGGTTGGAAAAAGGCATTTTGGAAGTTGAGATTTATGCTTTAAAGATAATTAGACTTTTGATAGATTATCTTTTCTATGAAGATTTTTTTCATTCTTTCTCTCAATTTTTTATTTTTATAAAAGTGGTGATTTATATATATTATATATTATTACATAAAGAACAAACCTACTTAAATACATTTTATTGAAAATATTCACTTATGGCACATGGATACCAGGGATTTTGAAAGATGGATTATTGAAAAATTGAGGTGCTTCATGAGAATGGACATGTTACAGAAGTGAATTAAAAGTATAATTGTAAACATAAATTAGGATATAATTCATGTTATCTGAAAATACTTTTAATTGAAGTATAATAGCCACTGAAAAGCACATAAGTGTACAGCTTGGTGAGGTCTCATAAACTGAACACATACATGAAGTCACTCAAACCAATAAACAATATTTAGCAGTAACTCAGAAGTCCTTCCTTGCTTCAGTTGCAGTCACCTCTGCAAGCACTCCAAGGGTGATGACTGTCTTCACTTTTAGCACCATATCCGTAGATTACTTTCACCTGTTTTGAACTGGCTAATGGGATTATACTAGGGGTTTTCAAAAAGTTCATGGAAAATGCCTATTATGAAAAAACTATGCATGGAATTTGAAATTTTTTTGCACCAAAGTAAATTCTACTAACTTGCTATAACATGTCTGAACAGGATCTAGTTTGAGGCACTAAGAAGGATAAGACATCAATATGAAAAGAGCCCCAATCAGAGCAATGTGAATTCTGCCAAAATTGCAGCAATAACAAATGTCAAATTTATGGTGAAGCTTAGATGGAAGAATGGTGAAATCGTTGATGCTTTATGAAAAGTTTATGGGGGCAGTGCCCCAAAGAAATCAGTTTACAAATGGATAACTCATTTTAAGAAGGGGCAAGATAATGTTGAAGGTGAAGCCTGCAATAGCAGACCATCCACATCAATTTGCAAGTACAAAATTAATCTTGTTGGTGCCCTACTTGAAGAGGACCATTGATTAACATCACAAACAATAGCCAACACTACAACAGATATCTCAGTTTGGTTCAGCTTACACAATTCTGACTGAAAAGTAACAGTTGAGCCAAATTCCTGCTCAATGGATGCCATAACTGTTGCACCCAGATCAGCTGCAGACAAGAGCAGAGCTTTGAATGGAAATTTTAAACAAGTGGGATCAAGATCCTGAAGCATTTCTTTGAGGAATTGTAACAGGTGATAAAACATGGCTTTACCAGTATGATCCTGAAGACAATCAAAAAGCCATGACTGCTAAGAGGTGGAAGTGATCCAGTGAAGCAAAAGCGGACAGGTCAAGTGTAAATGTCATGGCAACAGTTTTTTGGGATGCTCAAGACATTTTGCTTATTGATTTTCTGAAGATAACATCTGCTTATTATGAGGGTGTTTTGAGAAAGTTAGCCAAAGCTTTAGCAGCAAAATGCCTGTGAAAGCTTCACCAGAGAGTCCTTCTCCATATGACAGTGCTCCTGCTCATTCCTCTTATCAAACAAGGGCAATTTTGCAAAAGTTTCGATGGGATGTCATTAGGAAATCACCTTACAGTCCTGATTTGGTTCTGACTTCTTTTTGTTTCCTAATCTTTAAAAAAAAAAAAAAACTTTAAAGCGCACCATTTTTCTTCATTTAATAATGTAAAAAAGACTGCCATGTCATTAGGAAATCACCTTACAGTCCTGATTTGGTTCTGACTTCTTTTTGTTTCCTAATCTTTAAAAAAAAAAAAAACTTTAAAGCGCACCATTTTTCTTCATTTAATAATGTAAAAAAGACTGCATTGACATGGTTAAATTCCCAGGATCCTTAGTTGTTTAGGGATGTACTAAATGGCTGGTATCATTGCTTACAAAAGTGATTTGGACGTGATGTAGTTATGTCGAGAAATAAAGTTTATATTTTTTATTTTTATCTCTTAATTCCACTTTTCCATGAACGTTTTGAAGTCTCTTGTATGGCACGTGCTCTGGGTTTTGGTGTTCTTAACTTGTTTGTGATATCCAACTATCTTGTTGCATGTAGTTTTAATTAGTTCTTTCTGATTATTAATGGTCAATATAACTATTATTTCTAGTATAAAATTTTGCATAAATGTCATTCATAATATTTAGTCATTTGTATTTGAAGATGATTGACCATTAGTAGGTCATTTATTTTGAAGCAGAGATAGATTTTCTTTTATGTTTACTCATCTCCACTGTCTCAGCCTATTAGCATTAGCCCTAAACTTAGAGATTATGGATACATATGTATTTTTTGATTATTTAATCTATTTCTTCCTTCCATTGGAAAATTGATCTTTCCTATATATTTTAGCATTTATTTTAGTTTTAAAATGAAGAAATGTCTGCCCAAAGAAAACTTTTGTCAAATCATTGAGATTATTTATTAATATAGAATAACTTGTTTGTTTAGTTATCATTTTTCAGTTTGCTGGACCAGAAATATCTTTATCAGAAGGAAAGTAAAATATGTTAATTTTTAAAACTCTATTGGCAGCTCTGATTATAGTTTTTATAGTCAAAAAATTTTTAAACTATTGGCATATTTCTTGATTTTAGTTTTTCTACCATTCCTGTCTATTTTCAAAAGCCTAAATTTACTTTTCTTGGAGCCATATTCTATAATCTATGACAAATTTTATTTTAGAACATTTTAACATTTTTTTCTGGGAAACTTATGAAACAAGATTATTTACTATTAGGTAAAATTAACTCCCTTAAAAATTAATTATATGTTTTAAAGTATTCGGACATAGTAGCTTTTCTTTTCTTAAATTTAAATTGGGTTCTTTAATATTCAACATACTGTACTGTGTCTGCAGACAACTTACTGGGGAAAATAACTTTTATCAAATATGACAAAGGTTTAATATATTCATAATGTAAAGAACTCATCACATTGATATGAAAAACATTAAGGTCCTGGTAGGTGAATTATCTCCTGAGAAGAGACAATTCACAAATGAAAAACTAAGATTAAGATCTGTGGGAGAATGTTTAATCCTGCTAGCATCTGCCAAATTCAAATTAAAGCAACCATTTTCTTCCTATTAAACCAGCAGAAGTAAAAAGAAAGATAATGCTCAGTATTAAAAGGTATTAATGAAACTGAGAGGCTCTTATCGTAAATTGGAAACAATTCAACATGGGATCTCAAGAGCAGCATGTTCTTCACATGCTTTATTCCAGTTTAACCACACTTTGTAGATCCTGTTCTAGATAAATAATTCCAATAAGCAAAAATTTATATACACAAATATGTTCATTTCAGTGTTATTTGTAATAGAGAAAATGAGACAGAATATTGTATTGGATATATATTGCTGTGTAACTTATAACCTCCCATCCCCACCTCAATTTAAGCAGTTTAAAACAACAAACATTTGTTATCTCACATTTTGTAGGTGAGGAATTCAGGAGCAGCTTATCTGGGTGATTTTGGTGTAAGGTCTCTAATGAGGTTGCAATTAGGATGTGAGGTAGGGCTGCGATCATCTGAAGGCTTGAATGGGGCTGGAGGGGATCTGCTTCCAGGTTAGCTCACTCACATAGCTGTAGCCAGGAGGCATCAGTTTTTTGCCACATGGACCTCTTCATGGGGTTGCTTGATTGTTTTCATGATGTGGAGAGAGAAAGGAGAAAATGCCTTTTATAATTGAGTTTTGGAAGTCAGATGTGGTCACTTCCAGCACATTCAATATTAGTTGAGAGTGAGTCACTAAGTCCAACCTATATTCATGGGAAAAGACTTAAGCTCCACTTCATGAAGAAAAGAATATCAAAGACTTTTTGGATATATTTTAAAACCACCACAAGTGTCCAGCAGTTAAGTAGGGAACAAAATTGAAGTGACAGTGATTACAATAAAAAAAGAAAAGAAGAAGAAAATTAAAAAGCATAGAAGGGAATATGCAAAATATCTTAATAGTCGTTAGGATTTGGGGAATGGGGATGAAATTTTCTCTCTGTATTTTCCAAACTTTCTGTGTTATTATGTCACTTTTGTAACAGAATAATTCCTCTATATTCACAGGAAAATGTAATTTGATTTTTATTATCAAGCTGTCTAAGCATAAGCAGATCATGATATAATTTTTTTCCTTTCATTTTTTTTATTGTGGTAAAATACACATAACATAAAATGTACCATCTTAACCTTTTTTTTTTTCCTTTTTGTCTTTTTTACTGGCCGGTAACGGGATCGCAACCCTCGGTGTCACACCCGTACCGGGGACCGACAACGGGATCGCAACCCTCAGTGTTGCGCCCGCGCCACGCTCAGCCAGTGAGCGGGAACCGGTCACCACATTGGATCCGAACCCTCGGTGGGAGCACCGCCGCACTCCCAAGTGGTGCACTCTCCAGTGCGCCACCGGGCCGGCCCATTAACCATTTTTAAGTGTACAGTTCGGTGGTATTAAGTGCATTCATATTGTTGTGCAAATCATCACCACCATCCATCTCCAGAACTCTTTTCATCTTGCAAAACTGAAACTCTCTATCCATTAAACAATGACTCTTGCTTCCCCTTTCCCCTTTTGTGTCTCTATGATTTTGACTACTCTGAGTACCTCATATCAGTGGAATCATACAGTATTTGTCTTTTTGTGACTGGCTTATTTATACTTAGCATAATGTCAAGGTTTTTCCATGTTGTGGCATATGTCAGAATTTCCTTCCTTTTAAGGCTGAATAATATACCATTGTATGTATATGTCACATTTTGCTTATCCATTCATCTGTTGATGAACACTTGGCCTGCTTCCAAATTAGCTATTGTGAATAATGCTGCTATGTACATGGGTGCATAAATATCTCTTCAGGGCTCTACTTTCAGTTCTTTTGAATGTATACCCAGAAGTGGAATTGCTGGATCATATGGTAATTCTATTTTTAATTTTTTGAGGAACTGCTATACTGTTTCTCACAGTGACTGCACTGTTTCACATTCCCACTAACAGTGCCCAAGGGTTCTGATTTTTTCATATCTTTTTTTTTTTTTTTGTCTTTTTTGTCTTTTTCCGTGTCCGGCAACGGATCGCAACCCTCAGTGTTGCCCCCGCACCGGGCCGGGGACCGGCAACGGGATCGCAAACCCTCGGTGTTGCCCCCGCGCCTCGCTCAGCCAGTGAGCGGGAACCGGTCTGTATGTGGGATCCGAACCCTCGACGGGAGCGCCGCTGCGCTTCCCAAGCCGCGCACTAGCGCAGTGCGCCACCGGGCCGGCCCTATCATAAACTCTTAAGTGGATATAAAGATACATTTTAGAGATGACAAAATCCTTTTTTGACTTTCGTGAAGGTCAAGATAAGTCAGGGCATTTTCTTTACCAAACTTATTGTAATATTGACGTTCAACGAATACTGATGATGTGATTGCAGGTAAATTGGCAGGATGAGGAGCAGCAAATCAAAAGAGGTGCCTTTACCAAATCCAAGGAACTCTCAAAGCAAGGATACAATTCAAGGTATGGTTTTGTTGTTGTTGTTTTAAGCTGAACTTAATCCCTTTGTTTAGGTCAGGTATATTAAATTCTGGGCTAATCAGTAAATGCAAGTTATACATATGCTTTGATTTGTAAGAAGTGGATAATTTTAAAATTCAGTTTTCTTTTAAATATACAAGGTACCTCACCTTCAAAGGCATCCTATGGTAAACTGTTTTGTAAAGGAAAAATCCTTTTTAAAAATGAACCAGTATATGTAAAATTAGTTTTATACAATTTTTCAGAAATTCAGGCTTAATGTCAATAAATGGTATATAATACAGGTCCTAATATAGTAATAGGCCAATAACGCATATATAACAAAAGTAATAGTATCATTGAACTCCTTTTTAAATCATGCATTAGAAGCAACATTAAGGTATGATTTTTTTTTTTTTTTTTTTTTGAGGGAGATTGGTCAAACTCCAGGAGTTCCTCTGGAGGAACATTAATGGGTTTGTGAGAGATCTGGAAATCAAGTCATATGAGAAGTGTTTGGAGGAAATGAACATTTTTATCCTGGAGAAGGATAACTCGTGGGAAATATGTGGTGTTAAACTATTTGAAGTACTATTATCTAAAAGACTAAATGGATTTTACCTTTATTTCTACTGGTAGATTGAAGTCTGGAGTAGTTATCTAATCTTTTTCATACTGTAATGTGCTATAAATACAAAATTTTGATTTTTCAGCTCATTGGGGTAAACTGAGGATACTGCTTATTTTTGGAGATGTCTGATATGGGTTTGGATGGGGTGTCAGTCCAGCTGTCCTAAGGACTAATGGTATCAGTGTCCATTCAACTCTAAATCGTATATTGGGAATCTTGGCTTTATAGGATCATAATTGGGGAGAAAAAGCATATTTAGGAGTAGTTATGCCTAATATAGAGGTTCTCGAACTTTTGAGTGCATTTGAGAGCTTATTAAAATTCAGATTCTGAGATGTACTTCAGAGATTCTGATTTAGTAAATATGAAATTTTCCCAGCAGATATAACCACATCATGGGATGCACTTTCTCAGACCAAGGCTGCTGTAAGTAGTTTTAGCTTCTGTTTATTTATTTCTGGTTTAAAATTGATTTCCTGTTGTGGTTGAGTAGATTAACATTTTTTCTATAGTGCTTTTTGGATAGGAAAATAAAGCTAAATATTTTGGTAAGAAGTTATATATTGTATATTACAAAATGAACATAAATGACAACTATTAAATAGTAAGGGAATAAGCAAGACACTACTTTAGATATCAGGAGCACTAACGTCGTGGCATATAAAATATTAAAATAGTTTGTGCTATTTATTCACCTTTAATAAACTGGTTCATTTGGTATGTTGCAATGAAAATTTAAAACAGAGAATGAATTTGGGAAAGTGGTGCTATGACTTTGTAGAAAGTTCATTGTCAGGGAGAAAATGAAAAGAACCAGCTTCTCCTTGAATGGACTGTGGGTTACCTCTTCTTTTTTGTGGCATTAACAGGCTGTTTTCTCTGGTACTACTGAAGAATGACTATGGGCAACCTGTTCCTGTTTGTGTTCTGCCCAATCTTGTCTGGAATTTAGGAATCCAAATTTGGCAAGTGAAGCGTAGTCCCTTCAAAGGGAGACCCTTTTCCTTTTCTTTTACATTTGCTCTCTGGACAAATTACTCTTCTAATATGTCCTTTTTTGTTTCTTTTGTATACCACCAGCATTTGAATCCCCTTCTTCACTCTGAGTATTTTTGTGGTATTTTCCCTCCTCAAATCTTTAGAACTGGTTTGAAAATGTATTTGGAAAAGGTATTGTAACCTAGATTTGGTCCCAATGCAGAGTCAAATTTTGGCCTATGAATATAGCAATATATATTCTCTCTCTTTCTACATGAGTGTTATACATCTATAATGTAGGAATAGTTTTTATCCCCCGATTTAATTTAGAGCTAAGCTAATTTAGAGCTACACCGTTAATAGTTGTTTTTCAAAACTACTGGGTGTTTTTAAAGAATTTTTAAGATGATGAGGGGTTCATAATATAAGTAGGGGGAAACACCTGATATAGTACTATTGATATATAAAGGCTTCTTCCAATTTTTGAGTGCATTGCACTACAAAAATCTAAAAGAAGATAAATCAGAATTTTATATGAAGTGTTTATCTCTATATGGTGGAATTTTGACGATTTTATTTTTTATATTTTTTCTGTTTTCCAAGTTTTCTCCTGTAAACATGTAATATTCCACTATTTAGGAGAAAATGCTTTTTAAAATCATTGAGAACATTGGTGGTTATACCAAAAGTTGACTTACATTGAAAGCAACTGAGATCCTTGGAACCATCTCCCAGCCCAGGCCCACAGGAGGAGGACGGAGAGGTGGCCCAGGTGCTCCTGGGTAGGCCGGTGCCAGGTGCCGTGGGCCTGGAAGCCGTGATGCTGTGGAGCAGCCCAGATGCTTCCAGGGCACCGTAGCCTCCTGCCCTCCCTGCGTCGGAGTTCTGGCCTGTGACTAACTCCCCCCACCGCCAGCTGGAATCTCTTGGAGAGTTTAACTAGTGATGTTTGTATAACCAGAGAGTCTATTTTGTGGTTTAAGGAGAATAAAATTGACTACCTTAAAAAAATAAATTAAAAAAAAAACACTTGAATTTTAGCATGTGAATTTTCTTATTGTGAAACTTATAGACATAAAACTAAAAAGTTGTGGATGTTTGAATAATCCTAGGTTTTAGTCCAGCTAAATTATTCTTTCCTCATTTTTGCATGTAAAATGTACAAGATATATTACATAATGATATGCCACATGTCAGATAACTTACTGCTTAAAAAAAAACTCAACAGTTAAAAAAAAAATAGGTCAGGATGACAAATAGAAACTCTGATATTCTTCAGAATCTTTTTTATTTTCTTGTCCAAATTTGGACAACATCATGCCAGCTGTTATTATAGCTGAAGTAACAAATGATGGAAAAAACTAATATTGTAAGAAAACATTACTGAGTTTTTTCTACTTTGGAGAAAGGTATTAGAAAATGTAGTTTTAAATAACTTTGTAAATCAATAGTAGCTGGATTAATTACAGAATTAATTTACATGTTGTGATGGTGTTTAAATTTTAGCTGAGACACATTGGAAACAAATTAGAAGTAGCCCCTACAAGTACAGCTGTGTTTGATTCTGTCATGGATGCCAAGAAGTCTTCTGCAAGTGCTACCCGAAAAATAAGTAGGAAAGGTATGTCTGCCATTACTTCTGAAGATAGAAATATATTAAAATACAAATAGTTGATGTTAGTCTGGTTTCAATTTGATTTCTTCTTATAGTCCCATGTATTTGCTTGTTGTTTTTTTTTTTTAGACTATGTGTCATTGGCATTTGATTTTTTCCTTTGGTACTGAGTAGTTATGAAGCAGCCTCATATTCAGTGACTGTAGATGGTGTTTTCTTCATTTTTGATTAGGGACTTTAGCACCATTGCATCACCTTTGACAGTGAGCTTTCTTTTGTTTTTAGTGATGAGAATTTCATTTTGAGCATTTGGGGTTATATATGTCTTTTTTGTTTTTTTTAATTGACAGGTATATCAGTTTGAAAGTGAAATTTAGTTGACTTAATAAGATGTATGTTTTTTTGCTGGGGTATAAAATCTTAAATGAAATATTTTTTGTACAGACACTATCATAAATTGACACAATGCACATATTTTCTTTGGTTACCTTTCCTATATTTGATTCTGTGGTTTCTTTTTTTTTTTTTCCTTTTTGTTTTTTACTGACCGGTAACGGGATTGCAACCCTCGGTGTCGCGCCCGTACCGGGGACCAGCAATGGGATTGCAACCCTCGGTGTTGCGCCCGCACTGCGCTCAGCCAATGAGCGGGAACCGATCTCCACATGGGATCCGAACCCTTGGCGGGAGCGCCGCCGCACTCCCAAGTGGCGCACTCTCTCCTTTTTGTTTTTTACTGACCGGTAACGGGATTGCAACCCTCGGTGTCGCGCCCGTACCGGGGATCAGCAATGGGATTGCAACCCTCGGTGTTGCGCCCGCACTGCGCTCAGCCAATGAGCGGGAACCGATCTCCACATGGGATCCGAACCCTCGGCGGGAGCACCGCCACACTCCCAAGCGGCGCACTCTCCAGTGCGCCACCGAGCTGGCCCATGATTCTGTGGTTTCTTAATTGGTGGGGTAAAACCTGCAGGTCAGTACTCTCTACCTAAACTGATACTTGTGAGTTTGTTGGGTTTTATCTGATACTTCTGCGTGAGAGCCATTGACAAAAAGAAATTTTGTATGTAGAGTTTTATTTTGCCCTGTTTGCTCGGAATACAATCTTTCTCTATAGATCAGGTTACTTAATAATGTAACGTGAATGTTTTTTTTATCTACTTATATAATATCCAACTAGAGATGCCAGAAATAATAGATACCTAAATTATTTTCCTAGCTACTAACCAAGTTCAGAGACAGTTGTATTTTTATATAATATGTTCTCACAAATTTCCTTTTCCTTCAGATGGTAGATATCTGGATGATTCTTGGGTTAATGCTCCAACATCCAAATCCTCTAAACCACAAAAAGAGAAATCTCGTAGTCCTCTCAGAGCTACCACTCTGGAGAGTAATGTGAAGAAAAATAATCGTGTGGAATTTCATGAACCTTTGGTTTCTTACAGGTTAGTATTGAAAAAAAAAGTTATCAAATAGGGTTAGCCTGTGATATTTATAGTAAGATTATAATTTATTTTCTGAGTTTTTCATAGCACTTTGGCTTTTATAACCTCTAGTATTATTACCGTTTTTATTCTCCACAAAAGATAGTGCAAAAATCTTTCATATTATGGAATACCAACTGCAGTATACTCTTTTACAGATAAGTATTTGGGGGAAGAAATAGTAATATTTGCCCCAGGCCACCATCATTGTAATAAATACATTTTCTAGAAACATTATTTAGTCTCTGAGAGAATGAGTTGGCCTATTTTATTTTGTTGCCAGTGGCTTCTTTCAGCAACTTAGATGTTCACAATTGATGTGATGAATTTTGATAGCATAGATAATATAAAATGCTTTACATTTTTGTTAACATAGTTTAGGATATCCAAATGATAAAATTATAGAATTTTTTTATTTGAGGGACACTTTGCTAATGATGTGTGTTTATTTTCTTAGTATGGTAAATAGTAATAAGTAAGAAACACTGGTCCTTATATTTCTTTGTTTCATATATAGGCATTTTTTGTATTTTAAAGTGTTAGTCAATAAACTAAGGTGTTTCATGATGTACTTGGTAGTTTTCGGTTTTTGTTTATACTCTTAAATTTGAGATAAAGAACTTGGGAGATGAAGGTGGATTATGAGCTCAATTTATAATGTGTTACATTTGATGTGGTTTTGAAATATTGAGATGAAAATATTCAGTAGGCATTTAAAAATTTGGGTAAGAATGCATGTGGAATGATCAGAGCTGAGAATACAAATTTGGGAGTCGTCATTGGTATTGAAGCAATAAAAGTGGTGGAAGAAATATAGAGAGAAGGCCAGGGACTTAATCTGGATAAAAGTTCATAGTTCAGAAAAAAAGAGAAAGGAAAAATTTGAAGAATAATCCAAGTTCAGTATCTTTAAATACATAAATGTTAAGTAACTTGCCTAGAAACATAATCAGTACCAGAATTGCAGCTGACTTACTGACTTCTTATTTATATTCTGAAGTTCTTCCTGCAAAGAATACTATTTGATATTTAAAGTTATATATTTTTTAAGAAAAGAAAAAAATACCCAGAGGATAGCTGTGAATGGAATGCCCTTCTCCACTTGTCAGACTCCATTAATCACTTAAAACTCTTTTATTACCTTCTGTATGAAACATGGCCAGATTTGTTCCTACCCCACTCAATTTTCCCAGCCTAGTTAATCATTCTTCTGTGCTCACATAATACTGTGTCACATCTTCTATTATACCCTTTCACATTGCATGATATTTTGATTCCATATTTGTCCATTACAGTCTATATAAGGGCATGAACCTTGTTTTATTCTCAAAGCGTTGGCTTAATGCCTGGCATATACTAAGTATTTAATAAATATTTTTTCTAACTTTTACTGTGAAAATTTTCAAGTATATGGAAAAGTTGAATTGTATAGTGAACACTCTATATGTATTCTGTATCGAATGAAAGACTGTGAAATTACTTTTTTTTTTTTTTGACCGGTAAGGGGATCGCAACCCTCTGCACGTTGTGGTATGCACCACGCTCAGCCAGTGAGCGCACCGGCCATCCCTATATAGGATCCGAACCCATGGCCTCGGCACTACCAGCACCGCGCCCTCCAGAGTGAGCCATGGGGCCGGCCCGAAATTACTTTTTTTTTTTTTTGACCGGTAAGGGGATCGCAACCCTCTGCACGTTGTGGTATGCACCACGCTCAGCCAGTGAGCGCACCGGCCATCCCTATATAGGATCCGAACCCATGGCCTCGGCACTACCAGCACCGCACCCTCCAGAGTGAGCCATGGGGCCGGCCCGAAATTACTTTTTTTTAATCAATTTTTCTTTTGAGATTGAGACATGATATGTAACCTACCATTTTATGCTTTATTTTATTTTCTACATAAGCTAGTTTTAGACTTAAATCATTTTAACTATGAATTGTTGCAGTCTGGTCAAAATTGTGAAAATAATTGCATTTAGTCTTGGTCTCTGATGGAAGCTCCAAGACTCATTTCTCAGCCCCATCTTGTTCAAAAATCAACTACTCAAAACAGGGTCTAAAGTTTTTTGGCTCGTGGACCGCAGTGAGAATCTGACAAAAGCTGTAGACTATCTCCTTAGAAAAATGAACATGCTCATGCGGTCACAGTAGACATAATTGGTACATTATGTTGTAACAGAATCATGTCTTTGAGAATTTTTGAGTTATTTAGGGTTTTATGCCTTTACTTGCAATGGTCTAGGTCAGTATAATACAATAAAATCATTAATACAAGCCATACATGTAAATTAAACATTTTTTACTAGTCACACAGAAAAAAAGATGTTTTATATTCCTAAATCTGAGAATCCACTGTGTATCACCTTGCACTTTGGACTAGGCACATATCATGTGCTCAGTAACCACATGTGGCTAATGGCTACTGTTTCAGACATTGCTGATACAGATTGTTGTTATGTCTGGTTTTATAATTTTGTTGGGTATTTTTTCATGATTCATGTGCTCTTCTCACTGCTGAGGCTTGTCTTCATTAACTTCCCTTTTAGTAAACTTTAGTAAGCTTTCCTAAAATAAAGCTTATTGGAATGACATGTAAAATAAAAACAGTCTCTGAAGGAAGACTTTTGCTAGTGTGTTTATGAACAGAGAATATGGACTTTGTGGTATGTACTTTAGCTCTGACTGGTCTTCTTTGCTTACTCCTGAGTTTCTAGAGATACTTTACATGGTTTGACACCACCAAAAAAAATGCTGTGTGGTTAAGAGAGGTTTAACTTTACTAACCACATTTATTTGGAGGAAATTTATTGTGCCTCCATTTTATTTCTGTTCCCAATCTTTATTTGTTAATTTGGTATATTATTTAGAAATTACACACATGAAATGTGTAACTTCACATTTGGGAACTTTTTTTTCCCAAGTATTAAGATTTCATAGAGTAAACTATACATTTTGGTAAGAGATATCAAGTGAATACCCCAAATCATATTATAATCCTGTTTTCTGGGTTCTTAAGGAAATCTCTCTACACATCTTCTGCGCATTATTTTATAATACACAGGTCTGAGCTATCTTTGTAGATTATTTGCCATTTTACTTGATAGAGAAAGTGTTGAGCATTGGGTCTTAATATTAGTAATGTTTATTTTACTATTTTTAACTTACTTTCCATAAGTTAAAATTTCTAGATTTTTTTGGTCTCTAGTGTTAGCTTGGAGTTCTCTATTCAGTTTGTATGACTGGTTTCAGTTTGACTAGTTTTTGTACTTTTATTCGTATCTTTCTTTAAAATTTACTTTTTTTTTTTGTCCTTTTTGAGACCGGCCGCACCACGCTCAGCCAGTGAGCGCTGTGAGCGCACCGGTTATCCCTATATAGGATCCGAACCTGCGGCGGGAGCACTATTGCGCTCCCAGTGCCACACTCTCCCGAGTGCGCCTCGGGCTCGGCCCTAAAATTTACTTTTTAAATCGACAAAAATTATATATATTTATTTTGTACAACATGATGTTTTGATATATGTATATATTGTGGAATGCTGGCTAAGTCAACATGATAGGTGATCACCTCACCTATCATTTTTTTAGTGGTGAGAACACTTAAAATCTACTCTTTCAGCAATTTTCAAATATAAAATATATTGTTATTAACTAAAGTCACAAAGCTTATTTTATTTTATTATAGGGAAATCCATGGTGCACCTTCCAATTTAAGTCCCAGCCATCTGGAGTCAAAGCATGTATTTTGTGTAGATGTTAATGAAGAAAAGGCTGAGAGTGGGAACCGGTTGATAGGCAATCGAGAAGAACTGAATATACATTGCTGTGATTTGGAGAGCTCCCAATCATCTGTCATCAATGATACAGTTGTTAGGTTTTTAAATGATCGACCAGCGATTGATGCATTGCAAAATTCTGAATGTTTGATTAAGATGGGAGCTCCTATTAGAACTGAGGAAGAAATGCCTAATAGAACAAAAGGAAATGAGAACAGTTTGAAGGCTTCTGTGAATAACATGGGCCATGATGTTGATCCAAAAGTGTTACGGCTAACTGACTCTTCTCCATCCTCTACTAGCACTTCCAGTTCCCAAAGATTAGATATTTTAAAGCGGCGACAACATGATGTCAAACTGGAAAAACTCAAGGAGCGGATTAGGAAACAGTGGGAACACTCAGAAGAAACAAATGGCCGGGGCCAGAATGTGGGTCATATTGACCATCCAGTAATGGTTGTTAATGTTGATAACTCAGTGACAGCAAAAATCAGGAAAGTGGCAACAGCACCACCTGCTCCAACATATAAAGGTATATAATCAGTCTCTATCTTTCCCTTTCTTCCTGCCTCCTTGTTCCCCTTTCTCCCTTGCATGTATTTGAATAGAGGGGATTATCTTTAGAACAGGATGTGATTCTCAAATTAACTGCATAAGAAATTATTTCAAGATACATGTTAAAAATTTATATTCCTAGATCCTGAACTAGATCTAAGTCAGAATTTCTGGGGATGGGGTCCAGAATTGTAATTTTTAATGAGCCCTTCAGGGTATTCTTATAGTTTAAGAACCACTACACGAACATTTAATATGTTGTACAAAATAGAAAATAAGAATTAGTACCGTTTTCAGAGAACTTAAAGAATTGCCCTCATTTCTGTCATTGTATTTGGATTGTTAATAGGAATTATTTCAAAAGCAATAGTTAAAAGATAATTCAGTCAATTTCCAGTGAATATTTGGGTACAGAATATTTTGTCACTGACATTCATCCTGTTGATATTTTAACCTTTGAGTTTTGACACAAAGGTTTTTTTTTCATATTTAAGAAAATAAATATTTAAATCAGATTTATACCAACACTGATAGATTTTCATTGAGAAAATGCTTTCTAGAGCTAATTAATTTTTTTAGTCAACTCAAGTTTTTATATGTGGTGGTTTTAAGGGGTTTCTATTTTTCCATTTTTATTTTTATGTTCCTAAAGTTATTTTCACAGTCATCCATATAAAATTTTTAAAGAAGAGTTGATTTCTTAATCAGTTTAGTTCATGTTAGACTTTCGTCATTAAAACTTCTGCCATTGTAGCCTTTCTTTTGTGGGTATTTTTTCCAAGTTCAGTTTTTGTAGATAAACTTAGATCAAAATATTGTCAAGATTTATTTCTTCTATTAATTTCAAGTCATTAACAAAGTAGGGCAGTTTTTGCTGTGGTCAATTTTGTTTTGTATTTCTTGACCAAGTCTAATTTTTCTCTGACCAGTTTTGCAGTTTTTTTTTTGTAGTCCTACGGTGTCTTTAGTTATTTTTTCTCTAGAACAAATCTTACTCTGTACAGTTTTAGCAATTGCCAGTTTTATTTTGTGTGTTAACTTACTAAGTTTTGCTAGTGATACTCATTGTGAATTAGATAAAAAAAAAAAGTGGATGTAGGTTTGTGTGTGGAACTAGAAAAAGAGGATATTGCATTTCATCTTACCTAATCTGTGATAGTTGTGACCAATTCACTTTAGAATACTGAAGAATCGCTCTTTTGTCTAGGATTGGTCTAATGTATTATTAATAAAATTCTTTCATATCCTTCTAGTCATTTGTGTAACACATCCACACTATTGGCAGGGCAAATAGCAAAATGATGCTGTTGGTTCTTAGATAGTGATTACCCTAAATCTTTGCTATGCTGTGTCAGACCTATTAAATACAGATTATACATTTAAGGTTTGTTCATTCATCAAGTCACAGTTATAAAATACCAAAGTTTATTTCACTAAGGCAAAGTTGAGATGGTTGATTTGAATTCATATTTTATTTAAGAATTTACAAAAGTGTAAAAGCTAAAAGAAAATCCTAAAGAACCAAAGTGAAAATCTTAAATAGAATGGTCCCTCGGTATCTATGGGGAATTGGTTCCAGGCCCCCTGGCCCGCTGTGAATGCTCAAGTCTCTCATATAAAATGGTTTAGTATTTGCATATAACCTACACACATCTTCCCTTATACTTTATTGGTTTGTTTTCTTAGCAGCTGGCCAGTAAGGGGATCTAGACCCTTGACCTTGGTGTTAGAAGGCTGTGCTTTAAACCAACTGAGCCAACTGGTCAGCACCTTCCCTTATACTTTAAATCATCTCTAGGTTACTTGTAACACCTAATACCTAATACAGTGTAAATGCTATGTAAATAGTTGTTATACTGTATTTTTTGTTTATATTATTTTTGTTCTTAAATTGTTATTTTTCACTGTTTTTTCCCAAATATTTTTTACTCGCAGTTGGTTGAATCTGCAGATACTGAACCTGCGAGTATGGAGGGCTGACTGTATAACTTTCTTTGAGTTGGTGATTGGATTTTCCATATCCTTTTACTAATTTTTTTTTTTTTTTAATTTCTTGGCAGCTGGATGGTAGAGGGATCTGAACCCTTGACCTTGGCATTATGGGGCTGTGCTCTAACCAACTGAGCTAACCGGCCAGCACTCCTTTTCCTAGTTTTCTAATGTGCTAGTTTTCATATAAAAATGTTTTATAAATACAACTTTTGGGGGACTTAACTTATAAAATATAGCAGACATTTGAGAAATCATTATACAATAGGGTACCTGATGTCCTGAGCAATGGATTCATTTTTCCCAACAGTGGAGAACTGGGTTTTGCCAACTTTTTGGCCCTGTAAATTAAAAGCATCTTAAAATACTCTATTCTAAAGTAATTTTAATTTTGTTTGTTCAAATACATAATAAATCCACTTGGTTCACAATTCTGAGACTCAGCTTAAAAATTTGAAGTGGCGAGTACAAATGGTGCTTATGTGATTCTTTCTTGTATTATACTTAGTTGTTTGTATATCTTTTTCTTCCTGATATAAATGCCCATGAAAGTAAAGAGCCTATCTTGGTCATACTTACTCTATCTCAGACTCCAGTACAGTGTCATGGCATAAGTAAGTACACAGGAAATTTTTTATTCTATTGAATAAATTCAACCAATAGAAAAAGGTAGACAAGGAAATGGAAATAAAGAGTTGGGGACAGAAAAAGAAACTAGAGTAGATATTGGAATCTTAAAGTTAATGGATAAGTAAAGATGCAACTACAGTCATGAGCTGCACATGACAGTGGTCCCATAAGATTATAATGGAAGTGAAAAATTCTTTTTCCGAGTGACATTGTAGTGTGGCTGTCCAGACGTCATAGTTGTTGGAATGTTGTTGAGCACAAGCATTACTCATGTTTGTGGTGATGCTGGTGTAAACAAACTTAACTGCAAACTATGTTGAGGAGGAGTGTCTAGCTTGCAACTGGGTGACCCTCCCAGAGGTAGTTCAGACCTTTAAGATAACAAGCAAAGCATTTGACACATTAGGTCTGACTCCCAAGTGAAAGGGTTGTTGTTGTATACTTTAGAATTCTTTCATTTTTAAATGATTTCTACCCATCCCCATAGCAAAATAGTAGTTGGTAACAGTTAGCTAACACTCACTGAGTGCTTCCTGAGTGAGCAATCTTCTACCTGTAATATAATTTTCATAACTTTGTGGGTGTGGTATTATTCTAATCCCCATTTAGCAGATGAGGAAAGTGGTACAGAGAGACTTAGTGCCATAATTAGAGGCCCCACGCTCACGCAGCTAGTGGCCAGTGAACATAATAGGAAAATTCATTGCCATTCTCTTTCATAATACAGTTGACCTTTGAACAAAGGGGGTTGGCGGTGGGGGTGGGGGTGGGGATTACTTATTTAAGTAAAATACTTAACTACTTAACTACTAATACCCTACTGTTAGGTAGGCTACTTAACTGTTTGGGTGGGTATGTCATACATTCATGACATACCTAATAAAAAATTTTCCAGTATATTTCCTGAAAAAAAATCTGCGTGTAAGTGGACACTTGTGGTTCAAACCCATGTAGTTTGGGGGTTTGCTGTACACTTTTGCACACTGATGAGATCACCTAAGGACAGTTTTTTAAAATAATTTTTACAGTATATTAATCCTCACGAAAAATCTGCCCAGTCACCACAGATACAGTCATTGCAGAATCTTTACTCTTGTTTTTGCCAGCACTGGTGTTGGCCTTTGCAGTCCCCCTGACTTTCTTTATTCTGCTCTTGTGTTCCTTTCACTGTTTTCTTGAGGTCTTTTCCTTCTCATACAGGCCATGTCTTGCAAGTCTATGTTTAGATTTGTTTTTCTTTGCATAATCCAAGGAATCGTAAGTTGTGCCAAAGCCGATTGTCTTGCCACCATCAAAATGTGTTCTTAATCCAAATATAGAGATGACATCTAATGAGGTTTTCTATGTTTTGGCTAGTTTTTCCTTAGTTTCTGTCTTGTACTATTGCCTCCCCTGGGTGGAGGAAATCTATGACCATTTGTTTCCCCTGAAGCAGTTGGATGATCATGAACTCCCTGGTCTGGAGAGTTACTCTGTCATTCATGATGGCAGTCAATCATTAGGCAGCCGGACAGAATTGCCAGTTTCTTATGGCAAACTATATTTTGTAATAGACCAAACACTATGTTTATAAACTTTTTCCTTATATACATAAAGACATAATTATATGTTCCTTGCCACAAATGTCAGGTGAAATTAATTCACGCTATTGTGCCTAAGAGCTGAATAGATTATTTTCTATTAGACATGTAATTAATTTACTTTATATCTAACAGCTGTAAAGTACTTTTACCTATTTTTGACTCTAGCCTGTTCTTTACATTGATTTAACTCTACAAATATTTATTGCTTGCCAATTCTTTGATAAATTGAGGTCATCTTAAAATATTTTATGCTACTTTGGTTATCATCCATATTAATTATTTTATTGTTTTGCAAAATAACTTTCAAAGTTCAGTTTATTTCTTAAAAAGTAGTGATAAATTTGAATTGGAAAATCAGAATGGTGATTCCTAGGAAATAGCACATGTGTAAATTTTCTTGAGAAGTTAAAAAGATATGTTTTAAAGACCTATTTTCTACCTTTGGGCACATTCTGCCTATGTAGACAGTAACTTGTCCATTTTGTTCAGCTATTGGCAAAAACAGACAGATGGTAGCAATTAATGCCTGTCTTCAAAGACGAAACGAATAAGTAGTGTTGTCTCTCTCTCTTATTTTTTGACCAGTAAGGGGATCATAACCCCTGGCTCGGTGTTGTCTGCACCACGCTCAGCCAGTGAGTGCACCAGGCCATCCCTATGTAGGATCCAAACCTGCGGCCTCGGCGCTATCAGTGCTGCACTCTCCCGAGTGAGCCATGGGGCCGGCCCTGTCTCTCTCTTAAGAAGCATAGTTTGTCTCTCTGAAATCCATAATTTATGATTGGTTTTTTTAATAATTTAATTTAGTGCTTCACTTCTAGTCTTTTTTTTTTATTGAACCATCATTGATTATACATATTTTTGGGGTTTAACGTTAACGTATGTTGGTCAAATCAATATTATTAGCATATATATTATTACAAATCGTACTTATTTTTTATTCCCCTTATCCAGTCTCTCCCCATCCCCTCTCACTCCCCACTCCCACCTCTGATAACCCTAGATTTCTTGTTTTCTTCTGAAAGAGTAAAGGTCCGTGGCAGCAGCGGCATGCCTGGTTGCGGGAGGAGGGATCGGTTCCTGGCTCCATCTACTTTTACATTCTGAGTTGTTGTTGTAGAGCAGTTGGGTGAGAAGGGGAGAGGGGAAAGAGGAAGGAAGTAGGGTGGGAGAAGGAGGAAGGGGGGAGCGTGGTTGAGGCCCATGGTCCCCCTCATTCCTTCAGAGGAGACCAGGGGGCTTCCATTGCTGGCTTGGTTGTTGCTGGGCTCAATGCAGATGTCAGGGGTGTGCGGCTGAAGCCCTGGTCCCCCAGCCGCCCTGGCTTGGGAGACCAGGGGGCTTCCAGTGGCAGTTCAGTGATCATTGTTGGGCTAGTTGCAGATGGAGGGGTGTGTGGCCGAAGCCCTTGGCCCCCAAGTGCCCCAGCTTGGGAGCCTGGGGTGTTTCCTGTGATGGCCCTGGTGGTCATTGCTGGGCTAGTTGTGGGTGTCAGGGGAGCATGACCGAGGCCTGAGGCCCCCCACTGCCCCAGCTCAGGAGTCTAGGGTGCTTCCTGAAGTTGCTCTGTAGTTGTCCCTGGGCTGGGCGTGGGCGTCAGGGGTGTGGCCGAGGCCCTTGACCCCCACCGTCCTAGTTTGGGAGGCCAGGACGCTTCCTGCAGCTGCTTGGTGGTCCTTGCTGGGCTGGTTATGGGTGTCAGGAGGCATGGCTGAAGCCCTCGGCCCTCTCCCATCCCTGGCTTTGGGGCCCAGGGGGGCTTCCAGTCCTTCTAGGTTTTATAGGTGTTCTTTGATGAAGTGAGACCTTTACTGGTTAATATCAAACTTTGTCTCTGGTCTGTGGGTATTTTGTTTTTTCTTTCAGTTCTGTTAGATTATTCACTGTTTCCACTACTTAAACTCTGCACTGGAACTATTGTTGTCCTTTGCTTCTAAAATGGGGGAACTTCCTGTGGGGACTAGCACATGAGCCCTGTGGTTAAGCTAAATTGCTGCTTTGCTGCAGATTCCCTGGGGAAGCCTTTTTGTGCAGCTCAGGTTTTAATTGTTGACTTTGTAGGTACTTCCAGGTCTCATGAGGTCTGGTGCATCTGTGTGTAGAAACTGGTCTAGACATGAGATTTTTCAGCAAACTTCACCCTCTGCAGTTCTATATCCCTGGCCAGTCTCCTCTAAGTGATCCTGCACTGATTGGAGGGCAGATCAGCTGTCTATGCTATGTCCCAATGTTCCCCCAGTGGGCCATCTCCCCCACCGCCTGCACTCCAGACACCTTCTGTGGGACGGGCTGTGCACTGGTCCCTTGCGATGACTTACCAGCCTCTGAGTGGCTCCTTTTTTCTTTTGCTATGGCTCCTTGCTCCTATGTGGGTCCACAGGAACCCTGTTAGTGGTCTGGCTGGCCCTCTTCTCCCCTGCCACCTCCAAGCAACTTCATATGAAGGGCACAGCAGCAACTTTTGCCAGCCCTAGCTCTCACCAGCTTCAGCCTTGAAACGGCTGGAATTCGAAATGGTAGGAGCAATCCTTTCTTTTTCTCATCGTGGCTTCTCCTGCCTTCATGAATTCTGTAGGTCTCTCCTCCTCTTCCCCTGAGCTCTAGTGGCCCCAGTTTGGCTGTAGTTGCTTTTTAATAGTTGTGAATTGGTTGGTTTGTGGGAGAGAGTGACGCTGGCAACCTTCTCTTCCGCCATCTTGACTGGAAGACCCCACTTCTAGTTATTTTGAATGAATGTATATTGCTTTATCTTACTGATGCTTACTATTTCCAGTTGGTATGTGTCAGCATATTATTTGGTAGCTAATTATTCATTTCCTTTTTAAAAGCTTATAAAGCCGCTCCATCATTAGTTATTAGGGAAACACAAATCAAAACAATGAGGTACTATTTTGCATCCATTAGGGTAGCTATTAAAAAAAGACAGACAATAACAAGTATTGTTGAGGATATGGAGAAATTGGCATCTTCATACATTTCTGGTGAGAATGTAAAATGGTTCAGCTGCTTTAGATAACAGTTTGGCAGTTTCTCAAAATATTAAACTTAGAGTTACTGTATAACCCAGCAATTCCATTCCTAGATATAATACCCAGGGAATTAAAAACATGTCCACATAAAAACTTGTACAAGAATGTTCATAGCTGCATTACTAATAATAGCCAAAAAGTGGAAACAACCCAAATATCTATGAGCTGATGAATGGATAAACAAAATGTTGGTATATCCATATAATGGAATATCACTTGGCAATAAAAAGTATAAAGCCCTAGTACATGTTACGTAATGAAAATACTTTGAAAATGTTATGCTAAGTGAAATAAGCCAGAAACAAAAGACCACATGTTGGATGATTCCATGTAGATGAAATGTCCACAAAGGGCAAATCCATAAAGATAGAAAATAGATTAGTAGTTGCCAGTAGATGGACGGGGTTGTGTTCGGAGTGACTGCTAATAGGTACGTGGTTTCCTTTTGGGGTGATTAAATACTCTGGAAGTAGATGATGATGATATTTGTAGAACTTTGTGAATATACTAAAAGTTACTGAGTTGTACACTTTTAAAAAGTGAATTTTATGGAATGTTAATTATCTCACTTAAAACGGTATAACAAACAAAACTTATAAAGCAATTTTGATAAGAATGTTCTGTAATGTTTTGTATTGTTGGTGTATGTTAGGTTTTAACCCTTCAGAGACCAAGATTCGAACACCTGATGGGAAAGTGTGGCAGGAAGCTGAGTTTCAAAACATGAGTAGAGAACTGTATCAAGACTTAGCACTTCACTTTGCAGGTGAGAGTAGAGCTTTCTTATGTTTTGAGTATTTTATCATGCATGTCATCTAACTTATGTTTGGACATAAAATTATCACCAAACTAATGATATTTCCCTTTTCTAACTGCATGGTGTGCTAAACTGACAGTGGTTTGAGTAATAAGGTTCTTTTGGCCTCTAGGATGTGCTCCAGGATTAAAATTAGCCTATGGTTAATGAGACAGAAACTAGGCTACTTTTAAACCGAGAGACTGTTGGAATTGGGACTGTCTGATTTGAAGGAAACTGCAGTCTAGTTGAAGTCTACTTCTGCTAGGCATCTGAGATCTTTGAAATAGTCATTAAATTTTGCTGGTGGCAGATAGATGAGGGTAAGATGCAAAAACAAAAGTAAGCATTATAGGAAGGGACTACTGTTAGAGAATTGGAAATAAAAGGAATGCATGGAATTAGAAGAGGGAAATAGGAAGGTCATACTATGACTTTGGGCAAGATGCTGGGTACTTAGTCTTCTGTGTTTTTTACAGTTGAGGAACTAAGGGCTCAAAGAGTAATTTTTCTAGGATTGCATAGAGTAGTTAAGAATTAAAGGCAAGATTCCAAACAAACTGATTCTAAAGCCTGAGGTCTTTCTAGTAAGCCGCCATACAGATTCTACTAATACATTTTATGGCATTAGGTGTCCAGTCCAATTTTCTTGCTATTATTAATAGAACACTGTATTCAGACAATTTTTTCTCATGTGGAGGGGAAATATAATGTAATAGTTAAGAGCAAAGATATTGGAATCAGCTTACAAGAGTTCAAATTCTGGCTTTGACACTTATTAGCTATATATGCTAGCTATGTTACATAACTTCTCTTCCTTGATTTTCTCATCTGTAAAGTAGGGAATAATAGCATACCTCATAGGATAGTATCATTATAGACTAATAGAATATGTCAAAGGACTCTTAAAAAGGTCTGCCTATTGTACTCTGCCTTTTTTCTTGTTATGGTGGATGAACTCTGTGTTCCTAGCTAAGACCAACCCATCTACTTGTGTTTTCGATTCCATTTCCTCTGGTGTTTAAGGATGTTACTTCAGCCCTATTTCTTTTCTTTTGCATCATCAAGTTTTCTCTCTCTACCAGGTCATGCCCATCAACGGACTGTTTGATAACATGCTGTTATATCAGCCATCATAAAAGAACCCCTTTTTTGGCCTTACTTCTCTCCAGCTACTGCCTTGTTTCTCCCTTTAATTTACAGCAAAACTGCAAAAAATTGCCTTATAGTCTTCAATTCGTCTCCTCCCTTTCTCTCTCTGATCCTTTCTGATAGGTGTTTGCTCCTATATCTCTGTAGACTTCTGTTACCAAGAACACCAGTGACTTTCATATTGTTAAATGCAGTGTCTAATACTCATTTGTCACCTTGATCTCTCAACAGCATTTGACATGATTGATCACTTCTTCCTTGAAACTCTTCACTTGACATCTAGGATACCATAAGTATATGGATTTCCTCCTAAGTATAGAGGCTTCTTTTCAGTTGTTTTTTCCTAATTCACTCCCTGATCTCTAAACATTGCCATGCCCTGGACTTGGTCCTCAGCAGTTGGGTTCTCTTTCTTTCTTTCTTTCTCTTTTTCTTTCTATCCCTTATTTACTTATTTTTAATTGAGATGTATTGATTGTATGTATTTGTGGGATATGGAGAGTTGATTATCAGTACACATATACAATGTGTGATAATCAAATCCAAAATAATCAGCATATTCACAATTACAGGACTTCATTTCTTTGTGATGAGGATATTTGATCTCTCTTCTTCTAGCCATTTGATGACATGCAGTAAATTAGTGTTAATTATAGAGGCCTAGCTTGACTGTACACCAGTAGAACTTATTTTTCCTATCTAGCTGTTTTGTGTCCATTAAAAATCCTCTCACTATCCCCCCTGTTCCTTCTCCTTTCCTTGCCTCTAGTAACTACAGTTCTGCTCTTTCCTTTTGAAAGTTCAACTCATTTATTTTTTTTGAAGTTTGAAATTTTGCTTTATTTTGGATTATTATTAAAATATTGTTTTCTAAAATTGTCATTCTTAAATATGAAAGTTAAAAAAATACTTTATGTGGCAACATATGAATTACTTTGATGTGTTTTTATAAGACACTTTTGGACTATAAATAAACATGATACTTCCCCACACGCTATTATTATTATTATTATTGTTTCTTTCTACCTTCCCTGCCCTTCTCTTCTTCTCTTCCCCTCCCACTACTTGCTCTCTCTTTGTTTTTTCCTCTTTATTTATCTACACATACACTAGGGAGACTTATCTAGTCTCAGGGCTTTAAATATTCTCTGTTGCTAATGATTCCCAGATTTATGTCTACAGTGCAGACCTTCCCCCTGAACTCAGACTCTTATGTCCAGTTGCTAACTCCATATCTCCCCTTGGATACACAATAGTTTCCTCTCTCTCTCTCTCTCTCTCTCTCTCTCTCTCTCTCTCTCTCTATATATATATATATATATATATAATATATTTGAATATATGTTTAATATATTCAAAATGAAGTTAATTAACTAACTAAATGGGATCATGAAGTACCCCGTAAAGCTGCTACTCTGGTAGTCTCTCCATGTCAGTTAATCCTATCCTTCTAATTGTTCAGGCCCCAAATCTTGAGTCATCCTTGACCCTCCCCGTCCTAATTTCTCTCATACCTTATATCTAATACTGTCTGAATTATATCTAAAATATAACCACTTTCACCACCTGTGTCACTACCAACTAGATCCATCAATCTCTTGCCTGTATTACTGTAGTAGTCTCTTAACTGGTTTCCCTGCTGTGCCCTTCTTCTAGTGAGTTTATTCTCATCATGGCTGACAGAGTAAGCTTGTTAAAATTTAATTTAGATCATGTCACTCCTTTGCTCAAAATCTTGTGAAAACTTCCCATCTCACTCTTGAGTAAAACTTGAAGTTCTTACAGTAGCCTATGAAAACATGATGTAGCCCTCAGTTATTTCTCTGACCCTAGTTCCTTCTAGTCTTCTCTTTGTTCACTTCACTCACACTGGCCTTGCTATTTCTTAGACACGGGGTATGCTCTTGCCTTAGGGCCTTTTACTCACATTTATTTCCATTCTTTCCAGAATGCATAGCACTACATGTATTTTAAAGTACATTTATTCAGATCTGTAATTGAGGTTAATTTTTTTGAATTTATATGTGTGATTAGTATGTTCCCCAGGTTGGAATTTTTAAAAATTAGTGAATAGTAATTTATATGTGACATACCCTGACATATTTCACTAGCATAATCATAAAGCATCATCATTTAAGAATATTGCATAGAGCATTTTATGAAGTTTTATGCAGAAATTTTTTAATGAAATAGGAATCTGTGAAAGTGCTCATCTCTGAGATTCTATAAATACTATGATCCTGGATTGGAAAGCATTACTGTTGCAACTTCTTCCCATTTTTGAAAATGAGGTAAATTTCTCAAGAGCTTTCTGAAGAAAAAACATAAAACAAAACACGAAACAAAAAACCTCCCAAAGAATTGTAACCTAAGGGGATTAGTGGTAATCTTTATACCTTTCCATAAGAGGAGTTGACATTGGTAGCGTGTGTGTTATAAAAATAACCTTTCTGAGGGTTTCTTTCTCTCTACCTGAATCATATACTTTATACTGATTTTTCTTACTTGGGGGAGGATGAAGAGGTAGGTAGGAATCATTATAATATTTGCTGTAAATATTTCTGCTTTTCAGATGATATCTCTATAAAAGAGAAACCTGCTGAAAAAAGTAAAGAGAAGAAAGTAGTCAAGCCAGTACGAAAAGTACAAAAGGTAGCACAGTTATCAAGTCCAGAGTGCAAAACAGGTTAGTTTTCTCTATATCATGTCCATCCTAAAATTACATATTACTGAAATAGAATCTACATGGACATAATTATCTGTTACCAAATGTTTTCCAAATTGTTTGGCACATATAAAAATTCCGTACATTTTATGTATCATTATTTTGTGTATGTGTGTGTGTTTATTGAGGTGTCATTGACATAGAATAACAACATATTTAGAATGTACAATTTGATAAGTTTTTATATATGTGTGCATCCATGAAGCCATTTGTTCACCATATGTTCATCAAGATACTTAACACATTTATCACCCCAAAAAGTTTTTTTAAATCATTTTTAATAGAAGTTAACGAGTTTAAAGGTCATGATTTTTATGTAGTGAACTTTTATATACTTTTATGACTGTCACTAAATCCCTTCACTTAATCTCGTAAAAGAATAAATGTTGTGCATCTGAACTGTGGCAGCCTGTGGCATTAGAGGTCAGGCTGGACTCTGGATAGATCAAGACTGGAAAAAAGAGAATTCTTTAGTTCCATACTGATTCACATTTCAGCCTTGATCCAGATTGCCCAGATTTATAACTAGCTTTGTTTCTTTGGTAAATGAGTTAATTTTAGTGTGCCTTGATTTCCCCATATGTAAAATGAGAAAGCAGTGGTACTTATCTTACAAGGTTGTTGGGAGAACTAAAAGGGTTAATACCTAAAAGCACTTAAGATACTTGCTGGCACATGATAAGCACTCAAATGTTAGCTATGGTTCCATTAATAATAGTAATTATTATTTCTGGCCATGCTGAAAATGGCTATTTAGGATGTCATATTCATGTCAGTGAGTAATTTGGGCCAAGAGAGTGGAGAAAGTTGGAACTTGGCACTTTCAGTTTGGAGACATTCTGAATTCATACATTTATTCATTATGCAAATATTTTTCAACACTTGGTATACATGAGGCATTGCGCTATACTGAGCTTAGGTGATATAGTGGTAATCAAGATGCACGTAGCCTCTGCTTTCATGGAGCTTATAATCTTTTCAGGAAAACAGTGAATATATGGTTACAGTAAAGCATGATGAGTGCTGTGATAAGAGATCACAGGTCTTATGGGAACACAGAGGAAGACTGATGATGGGGCACTGGTTTCTGACCGGGCACCTGTTTTTCTGGTGGACTGATCAACAGAATGGCAAATAATATATTTTGTGGCACCCACTGGAACTTCAGATGTCATATAGAGGGACACTGGCTGTATACAAATAAAAAAATAAATTTTTACAAGAACATGAATTATCTGAGGGTTAACTAATTCTTACATTTAAAAAAAGTATTATTTTTCATGTGATATTATGTTATACCGTTGTTAGGGGCATAGTTTGAAATGAAACAGGAACCATTATAATTTATGGACACTGATCTTGGATTGTATTTATCCAGTTTTGTGGTAGGCTAATTTCCATATATGCACTGTGGCAGTGACCTAGACAGACAGTCATTAAGTGTGCTAAAACTGTATTAATAATTTATACAGTCAAAGTCCTCTTTTTGAAGCAATGACTGCATGAAATTATTCCAGAAAGCCAGAATTTGGAAATAACCACCCGGCATATTTAGAAGCCAGCACTTATAAATAACTACCCAGTGTATTCATGGTTGCTTGTTTTTGATTCAGAAAATTAAGCTGAAATCGAAGAGAAGCCTGTTCTCTCATTTTACTTAAGAACATAAAATTTCTTATAAATAGATTGAGTAATAAATAGACTTAAAACCCTTTAAATATTTTAGATAAACTGTATAAGGTTAATAACAAGGTGCAAAAGCATTTCTTTTCTAAAGTGAACAGCACACGTTTATAATTTACCTTTTTATAATTGATGTTTTCATCAAAAGTATATTTACATTTAAACTTTTAAATTAAAGCCCCTTTTAAAGAAATTCCAAATGGAATGGTTTTATTATAAGTAAAATAGCATCACAGAGCACTGGAAAAATAGAAGAGGACAGATACAACCACTATGTGGACTTAAATAAAAAGTACTGGTATTATTTTGTATACTTCCTTACATTGGTTTTAAAATCAAAATAGTATGTGATTTTTAATCATATATATAATTTTTTGTGTATGTAAAATTATAGTTTACTCTTAGCATCCTTTCACAAGAACATTACTGTTGTTTTTATGAAAATTGTCATTTTTAATGGCCACACAATACTCCATTGTAGTAGAAATATAATAACCATTCACCATTCTGCAATACTTAGATTACTTCTGATCTTATAAAAAATGATAGTCAATATTTTCATTTATTTTTTCTTTCTATTCGATTATTTCTATTATATAAATTTCTGTTAGATTATTTGATCAGGGAGAATGAGCACTGTTACAGTTCCTGACATATTTTGTTTTGTTTTTTCAAAAAAGAAAACTATACCCACTTATATTTCAACACACAAGGTATAAAAAGAATGATTTTATTGTAATTTTATCAGCAATTGGATATTAATGTAAAAATATTTTTATAATTTAATTGGTTTTAAAGTGGCTACTTCATTGTTGCATTGTCATTTCATTTCTTATATTACTTTGCATTTAAATACTTTTACAGATTTGTTCCATGTTTATTTTTTATAGTTTCAATTTATAAACAGTCTTTCATGTTATTTGTTGTTTTTTTAAGTTACTGTGTATGTTAAGATGTTGGACTACTTTTAATTTTCTTACAGCCTGAAACTAGTAGATAACAGTCTTTTTTTCTCCTGATAAACAGCTGTATTTATTGAAATACACTCTTATTTTTATGAACTTTTATAGTGAGCATAATTAAAATATTGATGATATTTACTTTTTTCATTTTATTTATTTATTTATTTTTGGTGGCTGTTCAGTATGAGGATCTGGACCCGTGACCTTGATGTTATAAGGCTGTGCTCTAACCAACTGAGCTAATTAGCCAGCTCAATATTTACTTTTTTGAAGATATTTACTGTTTTATGCATAGAAAAACAGTATGTACTTTTGGTACATATCTGTAAAATATAATGTGAAAGTCCCTGTAATACATATCACCCTTTTCAAAGGTGATCACTGTTAACTCTTTATTATATGTTTCCTCAAAATTTTTCTTCTATGTTTAGATTAAGTCATTCATTCGTTCAACAAGCATATGTTTTGGGCCGGCCCGGTGGCGCACTGGATAGTGCGCCGCTTGGGAAGCGCCGCGGAGCTCCCGTCCGAGGGTTCGGATCCCACATACAGACCGGCTCCCGCTCACTGGCTGAGCGAGGCACGGGAGCAATACCGAGGCTTGCGATCCCGTTGCCGGTCCCCGGTCCGGTACGGGGGCAACACTGAGGGTTGCGATCCGTTGCCGGACACGGAAAAAAGACAAAAGACAAAAAAAAAAAAAAAAGCATATGTTTTATTGTGCCATACACTGTGCTAGCTATTGGTAAACCAAATACTTTATATTTAAGACATATTTTTGTTCTGTGTTAACATTGTTGAATTTAGTTCCCTAGTTCATAAGGTTTTCAGGAATTATTTTTATTTGATACTCAGCTTTCAAAGTGTTTTACACTTACTTGAGATGTGTGGGTAAAACAAGACATAAACAAACTGTTAGCTGATTTGGGGAGCTTAGGGTTAAAAATACAATTATACTGTAAACCTTTTGACCTTGGCAGAAGATAAATATAAGATGAAGTATAAAACCTGTGTGGTAGAGTAGGTACAATTCTTAGAGCTAAAATTTAAATTCTAAATTCAGTGTTATATATGTATTTCAGGTAGTAGTCGACTGATAAGTACATCTTCTTGGCGAGATGGACAAAAATTAGTAAAGAAAATTCTGGGACCTGCACCCAGAATGGAGCAAAAAGAGCGAAGAACTGCATCAAGTGACAGAAGTGGAAGAGAAAGAACTACTAAATATGGTGAGTGGCTATTAAAAAAATTGAGGAAAACAATTAAAAATTGCTTGTGTAAGTACTTAGAGAAGGTGAAAATACTCTTGAGAATGCTTTAGGACTTTGTTTTATAATTGTGAATATAGCTCAAAAAAGAAGAATGTTCTGTTGGGCTTGTCTACGGACAATCTCTGCATATAGGTGTTATGTTCATCTTCACTAAGAATTCTGTTTCTGTTGTATTAGTTACATTTAGCTGTCATTGTGAATGTCAAAGCATTATTTTAATCAAATCATATTAGACTTTTAGGGACCTTAACGGAATCAAGTCCAATGTGTCTCATCCCAACAGATACAAACAAATGTGAGCAAACATTTATAAATTTGGAATTTTTTATTTGACAGGTTAGGAAACAGGCTCTGAAAGAGACGTGATTTTTCTCAAGGGTATATCATCAATGGCAAAATTTTATGTAGGATCCAGAACTCTTTTGTTTGATTCTCAAGTCCGTTGATTTTCTCATTTTTGAAGTGTCTTGAATGCTATTTGAAATAACTAGTTATTTTTCTTATGAACACTAATTTTTGGAAATGAAATAAAAATACCTACAGGCCAGCTTTCCTTTTTAGCAACAAAATATGCCTCAGTTAATTTGAGCTTCTGGAATGGATTCAGTAAGAAATGCAGTCGCAACTATGCTTTGGTATATTAAAGTCAATATATAGTTTGAATTTGTTCCTCTTCACTTTCACTTAACTTATAAATAAACTCATGTGCATTCTCAGTCTAAAATTAAGCCGTGTCAACAAATATTTAGATAATAAAATTATTGTTTTCCTATATACTTAATTTTTTTCTGTCATTCACTGGAAAGTAGTGGAGGCTTAACATTTATTCAACAAATATTTACTGAGTGCCTGCTATGTAGCAAGCACTGCCCTAATCTCCAGGGCTTCAGAGTAAGCAAAATAGACCAAAATTCCTGGCTACATGGAAAAGGCATTCTAACAGAAGGAAACATTATGTACTTCATATGCCTCTTACTAAAGTTTGTCTTTTTTCTCTGGAAAAAGGGTAAAATACACGAAATAGCCTTTAAAAAATATTTCAAGATTTGTTTATTGAAATGCAATGTGATCATATGAGAGGCCAATTTTAATCTTTTCTGTACCAATAGGAAATTTCAGAAATTCTCTGATAAACTTATCTAAATATAGTACCATTTCATGTAATTGTAAAATGGGTCAGTGTTGTAAAATTTTCAGAAAAAATAATATTTCCAATGCCCTTATTATTTGGATTTGGCATATATGTCTGCTCTTTGCAAAACTTTAAAAATTATTATTTTTAAGATTTTTAAGGTATTTTCATTTTTTAAATTCTAATCAGGATGCCTTCTACCAAAGAGGTTAGTGATTTCTTAACAGCTTTTTTGAGGGGATAGGGTGGGAGAGAAATAGTAACATTAAATATGCACGTAGGAGAGAAATAGTAATACTAAATACATCAACCACACAATCTGTCCTTTTTCAGAAATATTCAAAGATGCATTTAAAAAAAAATAACTCAGGGAAGTATAGTTTTTCAGAAGATTGAAATTCTTCCTTTACTGCTAAAAAAAGTTTCCCCCCCTTTTATAATGTTCTTTAGAAGAGTATAGGATGTTTGAATTTGAGTTTAAGATAGGTGAAATTCTCTAACTTTCTTCTTAGTTCATTAAAACTTAGGAATTAATATAGAATTTTAATATATCACTAATAGTTCATACTTTGTAGGGGGTCATATCGGAAGAGCAGAATCTGATCCCAGGTTGGATGTTTCACATAAACATCTTCCACGAAGCTCAGAACATTCCGGAAGTAGAGCTCGGTCTGAAAGTAATATAAAGAAATTAGCTCCATCTCTTCTAGATAATAAACAGGAAGAAAATACTGCCTTAAATAAGGACTTTTTACCTGTTGAAATTCGTGGCATTCTTGATGACCTACAGCTGGATTGTACAGCTCAGACTGCGAGGCAAGAGATCGGAGAGTTACAGAATCAGAAGTCATCAGCATCAGTACAAGCTCCTAGGAGTCATAGCCCAGTGAAAAGAAAACCTGACAAAATAGCTGCTAATGAAGATCCCCCTGTTATTTCCAAAAAGCGCCACTATGATACAGATGAGGTACGACAGTACATTGTTAGACAGCAGGAGGAAAGGAAGAGGAAGCAAAATGAAGAGAAGAAGGCTCAAAAGGAGGCTACTGAACAGAAGAACAAACGATTACAGGAGCTCTATCGGAAACAGAAAGAAGCCTTTAGTAAAGTAAAAAATGTGCCTCCTTCTGAGCAATCAGCAGCTAGGCGACTACAGGAAACTTACTCTAAATTGCTACTGGAAAAGACCTTGCTTGAAGAACCATGTCATCAACATGTTATGCAGGAAACACAGGTAATCATAGTTATAGGAAAGGCTTATTTGCTATACTATCTAAAAATTACTCAACATTCTGGGCCGGCTTGTGGCTCACTCGGGAGAGTGTGGTGCTGATAACACCAAGGCCATGGGTTCAGATCCCATATAGGGATGGTCGGTTAGCTCACTGGGTGAGTGTGGTGCTGAACACCAAGTCAAGGGTTATTAAGATCCCCTTACCGGTCATCTTTTAGAAAAATAAATAAAAAATAAAAGTAAAAATTACTCAACGTTCCTAATATTCACACGTATGTTCAGATATTAATAATAATCATGGCCTTTCCTGAAATTGTATATGAAGAGTAATGTGATGAATATGATGGAAAATAAAAGCCAAATTAAGAGTTTCCTACAGTGATTGTTACTGATCTCTTCTCTACTCATCATTGCTATTAGTTATATCCCTGCCTAATTTTTATCATAGTAATGAGCAAATAAAGTCAGATTTTTTTAATGAAATAATGTTGTGATCTGTGCTGAAATTGAGAATATCCTAATTTAGTGTGCTAATGTTTTTAAGAAAAATAGCATTGAATGTTATTATTCTTACCATGTACCACATACTGTTTTAAACGCTTTACTAACAGACTTAAGCTTCAGTAAATTTGTACAACCCTGAGAAGTACCGTATCATTTCTACTTATCAGGTGAAAAAATTGAGGTTTTGAAAGGATATTATTTCCTCCTAATTATGCATTTAGGATTAGGTGTGCATGTTGGATTTTAGGTGATGATTTGCTGTTAACTATAATGGTAGTTTTTAAGGCAAACTAAATTTGAATTTGTTTTATTTGAGGGGATAAAACCCCAACATTTTATGATTTTTGTAAAGCTGAAGTGACTTAATGTTTATCTCATGTGCTATCTGAATATATGTTTGTGGTGGTAGCCAGATAAATTTGATGTCCTTTTCTTCTAGGCCAGACCAGGATATCAGCCATCTGGAGAATCTGACAAAGAAAACAAAGTACAGGAACGTCCCCCAAGTGCATCTTCCAGTAGTGACATGTCTCTGTCAGAACCTCCACAGCCTCTTACAAGGTAAAAAAGGGAGAATTAAAGATGGTTAAGGTTCTTTCTTTTCATGAAACTTAGTAGAATAGTCTGTGTTCAGTGAATTTTGTTGACTGACCTTCAGTGTGAGCAAGAGGGCAGAGAAAGGTTTATTTAGAAATTGGTTATATATATTCTGATGGATACTTAAGCATGGTGTAAAGCTATACTTACTATATACACTACTCTATTGTTCAAATTTTACCTGTCTTTTAAGCCAATATAAATTTCTTCTCCTGCAGTTGGAAGCAATCTTGCCTTCTCTGAACTAAACATACAGTAAAAGTTTGTTGGATGAATGAACCACAGTGAAGTTAATATTTTAAAGTATTTGTGGTGAAGAATTTTTAAAGGGAATTTCTTTTAAATTTTTTTTTTATTTTAACATTTATTTGTACATATTTATGGGGTACAATGTGTTGTTTCAAATACATGCATATACTGTACATTGATTCACTTAGCTTTGCACCTGCTAATCCACCAATTCCCCTGGCCCTGTACCACGCCCCCTCTCAGTCTCTGGTAGCCATTATTCTATTCTCTACTTCTATGAGAATCACTTTTTTTTTTTTTTTTTTTTTATTCTACATATGGATTTGTACATATTTATGGGGTACAATGTGTTGTTTCAAATACATGCATATACTGTACATTGATTCACTTAGCTTTGCACCTGCTAATCCACCAATTCCCCTGGCCCTGTACCACGCCCCCTCTCAGTCTCTGGTAGCCATTATTCTATTCTCTACTTCTATGAGAATCACTTTTTTTTTTTTTTTTTTTTAGATTCTACATATGGATGAGATCATGTGGTATTTGTCTTTTTTCTGTGCTTGGCTCACTTCACTTAACATGATGGTCTCCATTTCCATCCATTGCTGCAAATGACCAGATTTCATTTCTTTTTTAAGAGCTGAATAGTATTCCATTGTGTATATATACCACGGTTTTTTAATCTATTTATCTGTTGCCGGACATTTAGGCTGATTACATCTCTTGGCTATTGTGAATAGTATTGCAATGAACATGGGAGTGCAGGTGTCTCTTGGATATATTGATTTCATTTCCTTTGGGTATATACCTGGAAGTGGGATTGCTGGGTCATAAGATAGTTCAATTTTCAGTTCTCTGAGAAACCTCCTTACTGCTTGCCACAATGGCTGTACCAGTTAACATTCCTGCCAACAATATAGGAGAGGTTGCACATCCTCATCAGCATTCGTAATTTTCTGTTTTGTTGATAATAGCCATTTTAACTGGAGTAAGACAATATCTCATTGTGGTTTTAATTTACATTTCCCTGATGATTAGTGATTTTGACTAATTTTTTATGTGCCTGTTAGCTATTTGTATGTCTTCTTTTGAGAAATGTCTATGTAGGTCCTTTGCCCATTTTTTTAATTAGGTTTTTTTGCTGTTGAGTTGAGTTCCTTATATATTCTGGATTTGAGCCCCTTGTCTGATGTGTAGTTTGCAGATTCTCCCATTCTTGATTTGTTTTGTTTTGTTTTATTTTATGCCACAAAACAAGTCTTAATACATTTAAAAAGACTAAATATGACTTAATACATTTAAACATACAAAATATGTTCTCTGACCACAATAACTGAAGGAAATTTAGAAAACTCACAAATGTGTGAGTTTAAACAATACTCTCCTAAATAAACAATGGGTAAAGAGAAAAATCACAGGGAAATTAGAGAGTTGAGATAAAAATCAAAGTGCAACATATCAAAATTTATAAGATGCAGGGCTCATGCAGTGCTTAAAAGAAAATTTATACTTGTAAACACTTATATTGAAAATGAGAAAAATCTCCAATCAGTAATGTAAACTTCTACCTTAAGAAAATAGAGAAAGAAGAGCAAAGTAAACTAAAAGCAAATGTAAGTAGGAAATAACAAAGATTACAACAGAAATAATATGAAATAGGGAATTAAAAAACAATAGAGAAAATCAATAAAACCAAAAGTTGATTCTTTAAAAATCTCAACAAAATTTGCAAACCTTTATTTGGACTGACCAAGAAAAAAAGAGAGAAGGCAGAAATTACTAAAATCAGAAGTAAAGGGCCGGCCCGGTGGCGCAATGAAGAGTGCGCCGCTTGGGAGCGTGGCGGCGCTCCCGCCGAGGGTTCGGATCCCATGTGGAGACCGGTTCCCGCTCACTGGCTGAGCGTGGTGCGGGCACAACACCGAGGGTTGCGATCCCGTTGCCGGTCCCCGGTACGGCGTGACACCGAGGGGTGCGATCCCGTTACTGGTCAGTAAAAAAGACAAAAAGGAAAAATAAATAAATAAATTCAGAAGTAAAGCAGAGGCATGGTGGAGCAGTTGCTTCTTCTGTTACACTGGAGTGAGCTTTAAGGAGAGAGACATCCTCTTCTTTTTCCGGTCTCTGCTGGTGACTCCTCTTGTGTCACTGCAGTAGAGTGTCTGCTGGGTTGCCTTCACAGCAGCTGTGGCCACTGCTGTGGCGCCAAGCCACTTTTGCAGCAGCTGTGGACGTGGTGGTGGTTGTGGTGGGCCACCCACGTGGAAGTGGGGTTTTCAGCATGCTCCTTGCCTGCTTCCAGGCAGAGACACTGCCCTTGGCTTTTGCTTAGGACTCCAGGCATACTCTGTTTCTTGCCTGCTTCCGGGTGGAGGGGGCTGCCCTCAGCTCCAAACTCTCTGATTCTGTAGGTTGTGTGTTCACTTTATTGCCCTTTGCTGTGCAGAAGCTTTTTAGTTTGATGTAGTCCCTTTTGTCTATTTTTCCTTTAGTTGTGTGTGCCTTTGTAGTCTTGTTCAAAACAGCACTGCCCATTTCCATTCATGTAGCATTTCCCCTATGTTTTCTTCTAGTAGTTTCTTAGTTTCAGGTCTTAAATGTAGGTCTTTAAACCATTTTGAGTTGATTTTTGTGTATGGTGAGAGATAGGGATCTAGTTTCAGTCTTCTGCATGTGGATATCCAGTTTTCTCAGCACCTTTTATTGAAGAAGTTTTTCTTTCCCCAGTGTATATTTTTGGCACCTTCATTGAAAATCAGTTGGCTGTAAATGTGTGGATTTATTTCTGGGCTCTCTATTCTGTTCCATTGGTCAGTTTGTCTATTTTTATGCTAATACCATGATGTTTGGGTTACTATAGCTTTGTAGTACATTTCGAAGTCAGGTAATGTGATGCCTCCAACTTTGTCCTTTTTGTTTAAGATTGCTTTGGCTGTACACAGGGTCTTTTGTGTTTTCATACACATTTTAAGAGGTTTTTTCCTATTTCTGTAAAGAATGCCATTGGTATTTTGATACAGATTGTGTTAAATCTGTAGATTGTTTTGGGTATTATGGACATTTTAATGTTGTTAATTTTTTTAACCCAAGAGCATGGGATATCTTTCTGTTTATTTGTGTCCTCTTCAGTTTTTATCAACAATGTTTTATAGTTTTTATTGTAGAGTTCTTTCATCATCTTGGTTAAATTTACTCCTAAGTATTTCATTTTTTGGTAGCTATTATGAATGGGATTACTTTCTTGATTTCTTCTTCAGCTGTTTTATTATTGGTATACTGGCAGACTATTGATTTTTGTTTGTTGATTTTGTATCCTGCCATTGTGCTGAATTCATTGATTAGTTGTAATGATTTTTTGGTAGAGTTTTATGTAATTGTTCATGTCATCTGCTAATAGGGATAGTTTGACTTCCTCCTTTCCAGTTTGGATACCCTTTATTGCTTTCTCTTGCCTTACTGCTCTGGCTTGAACTTCCAGTACTCTGTTGAGTAAGAGTAGAGAAAGTGGGCATTTTTGTCTTATTCTAGATCTTAGAGGAAAAGCCACCAATTTTTATACATTCAGTATATTAGCTATGGGTTTGTCATATATGTCCTTTATTGTGTTGAGGTGCATTCCGTAAAGTGGGCATTTTTGTCTTATTCTAGATCTTAGAGGAAAAGCCACCAATTTTTATATATTCAGTATATTAGCTATGGGTTTGTCATATATGTCCTTTATTGTGTTGAGGTGCATTCCGTGTATACCTGATTTGTTGAGTGTTTTTAACATGAAGGAATGATGGATTTTATCCAATGCTTTGTTGCATCTATTGATGATCGTATGGGTTTTTTCCATCATTCTGTTGATATGATGTATCACATTTATTGATTTGCATTTGTTGAAACATCCTTGCATCTCTGGGGTGAATCCCACTTGATCACAGTGAATGATCTTTATAATGTCTTTGGATTTGGGTTGCTAGTATTTTGTTGAGGATTTTTGCATCTATGTTTGTTAGGGATATTGGTCTGTAGTTTTTTTTGTTGTTGTTGTGTCCAGTTTTCATATGAGGATAATACTGGCCTCATAGAATAGATATGGAAGTATTCCCTTCCCTTCAATTTTTTTGGAGGAGTTTGAGAAGGATTGGTATTCTTCTCTAAATGTTTGGTAGAACATGGCAGTGAATACGTTAGGTTCTGGTGTTTTCTCTTTTGGGAGACTTTTTATTACTGCTTCAATCTCATTACTCATTATTGGTCTGTTTAGGTTTTTTAGTTCTTCATGGTTCACCCTTGGTAAGTTGTATGTGTCCAGGAATTTATGCATTTCTTCTAGGTGTTCCAGTTTGTTAGCATATAGTTGTTTGTAATAGTCTCTTACGTTCCTTTGTATTTCTCTGGTAGCAGTTGTAATGTCTCCTTTTTCATTTCTGATTTTTGTCTTCTCTCTTTTTTCTTCATCAATCTAGCTAAAGGTTTATTGATTTAGTTTATCTCTTTGAAAAACCAACTCTTTGTTTCATCAATCTTTTGTATTGTTTTTTATATCATTTTTTAATTCATTTATTTCTGCTCTGATCTTTGTTATTACTTTCCTTCTACCAATTTTGAATTTGATTTGTTCCTGTTTTTCTAGTGCCTTGAGGTGTAACATTACGTTGTTTTTCTGAAGTCTCTACTTTTTTGGTGTAGGCATTTATTGCTATGAACTTACCTCTTAGAACTGCTTTAGTTGTGTCCCATAGGTTCTGATATGTTTTTGTTTTCATTTGTCTCTAGGAAATTTTAAATTTCCTTTTAAATTTCTTCTCTCACTCATTCATTTTTTAGGAGTATGTTTAATTTCCTTGTATTTGTACAGTTTCCAATGTTCCTTCTGTTACTGATTTCCATGTGGTCAGACAAGATGGTTGGTATGATTTCAGTTTTTAGAAATTGTTGAGACCCATGTTTTGTGACCTAACATGGTCTATTTTAGAGGATGTTCCATGTGCTGCTGAGAAAAATGTGTATTCTGCAGCTATTGGATGAAATGTTCTATACATGTCCATTAGGTCTAATTGGTCAAGAGTAGAGATTAACACTGATGTTTCTTGATTAATTTTCCATCTGGACGATCTGTCCTTTGCAGAGAGAGGGGAATTAAAGCCCCCCAACTATTATTGTGTTGGAGTCTATTTTTCCCATTAAGTCTAGTAGTATTTGTTTTATATATCTGAGTGATCTGGAGTTGGGTGCATATATATTTAGAATTGTTTGTATCCTCTTGTTGAATTGATCCCTTTATCATTATATCATGACCTTCCTTATCTTTTTTTACTTTCCTTGGCTTGAAGTCTATGTTATGTGATCTAGGTATAGCTGTTTATATCATTATCCTGCTCTTTTTAAATTTCTATTTGCATGAAATATCTTTTTCCATCCCTTCACTTCCAGTTAATATGTGTCCTTATAGGTGAAGTGAGTTTCTTGTAGGCAGCATAATGTTGGTTCTTGTTTAATAATCCATTCAGCCACTCTGTGTCTTTTAATTGGAGGATTTAATCCATTTACATTTAGAGTTATTATTGATATATAGGGCTTGTTACTGTTGTTACTTTTTTTCTAGTTGTTTTGTAGATCCTTTTGTCTGGTTTTACTGTCTTTGTGATTAAGTGGCTTTCTCTAGTAGTTTATTTTTATTTCTTACTATTTGTTTTTAGGATGTCTATTGTAGGTTTTTGCATTATGGTTACCATGAGGCTTACAAAACATAGTTATAACAGATTATTTTAAACAAATAACTTTGATCACTAAGAAAAAAGAAAAAAAATGAAGCCAACTGTATGCCTTGATGTCATTTCCCTCTCACTTTTTTACATTTTGTTGTTTCAGGTTACATCTTTTAGTATTACCTATCTCTTATGTGGTTGTTGAATTTGTTATTGTTGGGTTTGTCCTTTAGTCTTCATAGTAAGGATATGAGTGGTTTATTTACCATCTGTTTTAGTCAGTTTTGTGTTGCTATACCAGAAATACCTCAGACTGGGTAATTTATAAAGGAAAGAGGTTTATTTGGCTTACGATTCTGGGACAGCTGCATCTGGCACGGACCTTCAGGCTTCTTCTACTCATGGCGGAAAGTGGCAGGTGGCCAGCGGGTACAAGCAGATCACATGGCGACACAAAGCAAGAGAGAGAGAGAGAGAGAAGGTGCCAGGGTGTTTTTAAGCAGTGAGTTCTCACGGGAACTAATAGAGTTAGAACTCACTCATTAATCCCTCCTCCCCCAGGGAGAGCATTAATCCATTCATGAGGGATCTGCCCCCATGACTCAATCAGTTTCCAACACTGCCACATTGGAGATCAAATTTCCACATGAGTTTTGGAGGGTACAACACATCCAAACTTCATCACTATCCTTACAATATTGGAGTATTATGAGATTGTCTGTGTATTTAGTAGTAAGTTTTGTATTTTCAATGTTTTCTTGTTACACTTTAATGTTGTCTTCTTTCCACTTGAAGTGCTCCCTTTAGCATTTCTTGTAAGGCAGGTCTAACGTTGATGAATTCCTTTAGCTTTTGTTTGTCTGAGAGACTTTATTTCTCCTTTGTATTTGAAGGTAGTTTTGCTGGATACAGGGTTTTTGGTATACAATCTTTTTCCTTCAGCTCTTTGAATATATCATCCCACTTTCTCCTGTCCTGTAGGATTTTTACTGAGAAGTCCACTTAGAGCCTTATTGGGGCTCTGTTGAATGTTATGTGTTTTGTGTTTTTTGTTTTCTCGATGCTTTCAGTATTCTTTCTTTGTCTTTGGTTTTTGATAATATGATTATGATGTGCCTTGTGGCATTCCTCTTTGTCTGAATTTTGTTTCATTTTTTGGTGGCTGGTCCATATGGGGATCTGAACCCTTGATCTTGGTGTTATAACACCCTGTTCTAACCAACTGAACTCACTGGCAACCCCTGTGGTTGAATTTGATTGGCAACCTCTGAGCTTGCTGTACCTGGATGCTGTTATCTTTCTCTGTACTTGAAAATTTTCAGCCATTATTTCCTTAAATATGCTTTATAGGTCTTTTGTCTCCTTCAGGTATGCCAATTATACGAAGTTTATTTCACATGAAGGAGTCTTATAATTGCTGCAATTCTATTTCATTTTTTCTTATTCCTTTTTCTTTTTGCTCCTCTGATTTGATAATTTCGTATGTTCTATCTTCTAGCTCACTGATTATTTCCTCTGTTTGATTGAGTCTGCCGTTTAAGATTTCTATTGAGTTTTTCAGTTCAGATAATGTATTCTTTATTTCTAGAATTTATATGTATATATTTTTTAATTGATCCAATTCCTTTGTCAAGCTTTTCATTCCACTCATGAGTTGTTTTCTAAATGTCATTTAATTTTCTATCTGTATTTCCTTGTGACTCCCTAAACATCCTTAAGAGGATTATTCCAAATTCTCTGTCAGACATTTCATAAATCTACTATTCTTCTGTGTCCATTGCTAGTGTTTTGTTGGTTTCCTTTGGTGGTGTCATGTTTCTCTGTTTTGTCTCTATCTTTGCATCTTGTTGATATCTGCTTATTTGGGGAGGCAGCTACATCTTTTAGGTGTTATAAGTGTTCTTTGGTGATGTTAGACTTTTACTGCTCAATATCAGAAATCAGAGGGCATTTTTTGTATCCATTACTATTTAAAGTTTTTTCAAATGACTCATAACAATTTGTCCATGTTACCTTTCAAGAACTATGTTGTATGTGCATGTGAATGTATGAACAAAGATTAGGAAGGGATTTTACTTGATTTCAGATTGTGGACTATTTTACCTTAAATTTTTTTTGGTGGCTGGCTAGTACAGGCATCTGAACCTTGGTGTTGCAAGGCTGTGCTCTAACTAACTGAGCTAACTGGGCAGCCCCTTAAATTTTCTTAAGAAAAAATGTTTTTGCTGTAAAATATTGTTTGCAATAAAGTAAGAAAAAAAAAAAGCTGTTAAGGGCCGGCCTGTGGCTCACTTGGGAGAACGTGGTGCTGCTAACACCAGGGCCATGGGTTTGGATCCCTATATAGGGATGGCTAGTTAGCTCACTTCAGAGAGCGTGGTGCTGACAACACCAAGTCAAGGGTTAAGATCCCCTTACTGGTCATCTTTTTTTTTTTTTTTTAAAAGCTGTTTGGGCGTGGAAGTCAGGGTGATTATGAGATTACATGATTATTAATTATACCTTGTAATAGTAACCATTTTGGAAAGAGAAAGTTCTTTTGAAATTCTTTGAGAATGAATAAAAGTCAAATCCTTTTTCAATTTTGGATTAATGCACATAGTCCTCTTATTCCGCACCCCTGAGAATAATATTGATCAAAATAGGTAACATTTATTGAGTGTTTTTTCAGGTTCCAGGCACTGATCTAAGTACCTTGCAAGTATTATCTTATTTAATCCTTGTAATTCCTTGAGTTAGGCACTGTTGTTATTCCTGTTTTACAGAAGAGAAAACTGAGGCCTAGAATTTAATTAACTTTCTCAAAGGTCAAAACATTAGCAGTGGAGATGGTTTTGAACTTAGGCAATCTGACTTCTCTACATACTGCCTCCCAATAAGTGAAATGTTTCATATGACTTGTGTAAGGCTATAAATATGCTTAAAACATTAAGCATAAATAAACTTTAAAAACTGTTTGAATTTGAATACTTCTACATAGCTGATACTTTCCAGTTCATCTTAGTCCCATTATTGTTGTCAGATATACTCTGCTGGATTCATGTCTTCAATTTTTACCTTTCTCTGAGTTTCCTTCTAATTCTAAACAAGTTACCCAATATTTAAAGCAAACCAATCATAAACAAATCTTGCATTAGACTTTACTACTTTACACTACACCAGTTTCTCTCCTTTCTTTTAACATCAAACTTCTTCAACCTATGATGTCTAACCTATCGCTTCCACTTTTTCACTACCCATTCCTTAGCTTGCCCATTCCTGTTAATAGTTTTAACATGTCTTTATGCTTAAAAGCATGTTACTTTATGCTTAAAATTATGGCATTTTTTTTCTTACCCTTCACATCCCGTCATTCTACATTAACTACCTGGAAAGCTCCACCTTATATATCTGACCTGAAGACCTTGAAGGTCAAGCTCAAAAGTCACTTTCCTTGGCTAACAGAGTTAATTGCTCCCTACCTACACCCTATTCAACTTTATAAAACTTTGTTTTCATACTTATGACATTGTATTTTAGCTGTTTATTAGTCTGTCATTCCTGTTAGATTTTGAGGTCCTATAGAGTAAGGATTAAGTGTTAACTGGATTAAGGGTTTTTGTTTTTGTCTCCCTCTGTTCACTACCATCAACGTAGCACGTGCCTTATAGTTGGTATTCTAAATACTTGAATTTAAAGTGCTTGGGGATTTTTACTCATCAGTATTGTTTATATTATAACTTCCTTTTCATTGCCATTACTACCAGCTTAGTTTAGGCCCTAATAACCTCACATCTTGCATTTGTAATAATCTATATTCTATGGCAAAGAATCTATGCTCTGGTCTTTTTTCATTCATTCCATTCTTCTCAGCAGCCCTTCAGTATAAAAGACTGCTGCAATTTAACCTCCAATCTGATCTTGTATGATATGCTTGTAAATTCTCTTACCACTCGGGTTACCCTCCTCCAGATGATTTTTTTGATCCCAACTGTATGTTTATCTATATTAGTTTGGTCTAAGGTGCAGCCTATACAAATAATTCTGAATCATAATTTGGTCATTTGTTGGGTTAACCATGCCTCCCAGTTTTCTGTCTTCTGTGAATTTGATAAACATATCTTTATGTCATCATCCAAAAATAATGGGCAAGACCACCAAGGACAAAACTTCATGTTATTCTTCAAAGGGTCTTCTTAATTGTTGACATTAGCCTTTAAACTCTCTTGTAGTATCCTTTAATATTCAGGGAGTCTATAATCTAGAAACATAGGTGAATATACGTAATGTTGTCTACGACTTTTTTTTCTGTTTTTGGACTTTATAGACACTCTACCCTATATTGTATATTTATAATTGGTATTCATAGTTTTGTGTTTAATTATTTAATGTTCATCAATTTTTTTTAGATGTAGGTTGTAATAATCTGTTTCTTTAGTATGCACGATGTTAAACATAAATGTTCAGCATTTAGTAAATATTTGATTATAATCATATCCTGTCTACATTAATATTTAGCAATCTTGAGCATTTCTCTTTTATATAACATTATTTTTAAAGGGAAAGATACAGATTGTGTTGTAAAGAATTTTGTCCACAGATTTTAAAAGGTTTTAATGCCTTCTCTTTAATTAATAGTTTGAAAATATATGGTATCATACTTGAAGAAAGCAGTTTACAGAACAATATGTATGGTAAAATTCTATTTTTGTGCAAACACTACCATCAAAACACAACATATATATAGAAAACTGTTTGGAAGGATATAATTCTAAATGAAATATTAATAGCATCTCTTTTTGATTGATTAGCTATAGGTGATTTTTATCTTTTTATCCTTTTTGTCTTTTTGTTTTTCCAGTGCATATGTATTACTCCTAAAACCAGAAAAAAAACAAAACCAGGCCGGCCCTGTGGCTCACTCGGGAGAGTGCGGTGCTGGTAGCGCCGAGGCCACAGGTTCGGATCCTATATAAGGATGGCCAGTGTGCTCACTGGCTGAGCATGGTACAGACCACACTGTGCTGAGGGTTGCGATCTCCTTACCAGTCAAAAAAAAAAAGAAAAAACCAAAACCTTAAAAAATGGTTTAATTGAGTTGCTGTGTTAACTAATATGTTGTGAGTTTCATTTCCAGAAGGGACTTGATGGAACCCACGTGGATGCAGCCTGACAAATCGAGCCCACGAGTTCACCTTTCTGAACCACAACCCCTTGTTGGAACAGATGGAAATTTACTCTCCCATCTCTTGAGTCTGGAGCATGTAGGAATTTTGCAAAAAGATTTTGAATCTATTTTGCCAACCAGGAAGAATCATAATATGGCTTCAGGGCCATTAACTTTTGCACCTCAACCATATCTGACCTCACCAGCTTCTCATTCAGATGCCTTGTTAAAACCTAGTGCCAGCCAATATAAGAGTAAACTGGATCGTATTGAAGCCTTGAAAGCAACAGCTGCTTCTTTGTCTAGCAGGATTGAAAGTGAAGCCAAGAAATTAGCTGGGGCCAACATTAACTATGGGTCAGTATGGAACACTGATTATGATGTGCAACAAACACCTCAAAAAGATGGACCTTGGACCAAGGCTGTAAGTCCACCTGTGAAAGAGGACACTGAAGATGTTTTCTCTGCCCGAATTCAAAAGATGCTGGGAACCTGTGTATCTCATGCAACTTTTGATGATGATCTTCCTGGTGTAGGCAACCTTAGTGAATTTAAAAAGCTTCCTGAGATAATAAGACCTCAGAGTGCCATATCAAGCTTCAGAATGAGATCCCCTGGTCCCAAACCAGAAGGGCTGCTGGCACAGTTGTGTAAGAGGCAGACTGACTCTTCTAGCTCTGATATGCAAGCCTGTTCTCAAGACAAAGCCAAATTGTCTCTTGGTTCCAGCACAGATTCAGTCAGTGAAGGGCCTCTTCTTAGTGAGGGGAGTCTCTCTGAAGAAGAGGGAGGCCAGGATGGACAGCCTCTTTTGAAGGTAGCAGAAATCTTAAAAGAAAAGGAATTTTGTGCTGGAGAAAGAAATACTTATGAACCTATCAGAGAGTTTCAGAAGGAAGCTGAAAAATTCTTGCCACTCTTTGGGCATATAAGTAGTACACAAAGCAAAGGACCATGGGAAGAATTGGCAAAAGGAAGTCCACATAGTGTCATTAATATTTTTACAAAATCATATCAGTTATATGGAAAAGGTGAGAAAAATGAGTAAAACCTTGTACTATTAGTATGTTATCTTAAGATAAATTGTTTTTAAAAAATATTTTTACAAGATATATACTTAAGTACACATTTTTTTCATTGTTCATTACAAGGATAGTGAAGACTTATTCTTGTTCGTATTAGTCTTCTAAATTATCTGCAAGTTTCAGCTGGAGGTTAGTGATTTAATCTTTAAATTTTCATTTTTTTGGCTATTGTCATAAAACAAGAGTTGGTAGGTGCAGAAATTTTGGTCTAGTTTAGAGAAATTCATAGGTAATGTTCAGGATTGGGTATATATCAAGTGTATACTAGGTTTTCTGTGACCATAATTATGTACTTACATAGAAACTAAGCATATTTCTTAATACAGTGACTTGTGAATCCTTGGGAATATAGTGGTCAAGAATTGAGAGGGCAAGGGTAGTCACATTTCTAATATGGAAACAACTCAATTACTGTTTGTCAGAACTAATTTTAATAGCGGTCAGACTTTGAACAGTGATGTAGCTGTGTATTTGAGTCTTAAAACAATAACTTCTGGAGTTCCCTTCTTATCCCTGAAGTCCTGCAACACAACTTTCCTTTTCTATGGTGGACTCAATTCTTTCAACTTCCTTTCTTTGTTCTTCCTGCTATAAATGGATTCAACTCATTTTATACTAACATTACCTTAGAATTTTCAGGTCGGTGATTTCTACTCTGTACTTGTATAGTGAACAAATTATTTGACAAATGCATTGATTTTTATTTGTTAATCTTATGCTCAACTGGGTATCTCATTGTTTTTTCCTAGAATTCATATTTAGGCACTTCTTTATGATCTTGTATAGACTTCTGTATGCCATTGCTCTCTTTTGTTTATCCACTTATTTATGTTGATGGTAATTTTAAAGTTCTTTTTATTTCTTTTGATGAAAACAAAGTGGTTAAATCAACACCCTCATTAAAAAAAAATTAAAATAAGAAAATTGAGTTTGTTCTTAAATTCTTCTATTAGATTTTCATTCAGATTTTATGGTTATACTGAAATATTTAGAGATTTTCTTCAAAACAATTTGGGAGTGGTAGATGTGGGAATAGGAGGTTTAATTTAAATTGGATTGGTCATATATTGATCATTATTGAAGGTGGGTGATAGATACTTGGTTTCATTATGCTGTTCTCTCTATTTTCCTGTATACTTAAAAATTTCCCCAATGAAAAGTTTAAAATGTGTTGTTAGATATAAAGGTAAATTGAAATATAGCACTAAAAAAAAGCAAACTAAAATGTCCCTAAGTCCGTGTTGTTAAATTTCATGTTGCAGAATGCTTTGTTTATAGTTTTTTGATTTTTGTTTTTAACCATGCTTCAATTATGACTTTGACAGGGTTTGAAGACAGATTGGACAGAGGAGCATCAACATCTCGGCCTTTGAATGCCATTACAACCCCTCTAAGTAGTATTTCATATGAAGATGATTTTGTCTCCTCTCCAGGGAGTGGGACTTTGACGGAAAAAAAATCAACTCTTGAACCTCAGTAAGAATATGTTGGCAATATGGAATAAAATCTGAACAGTGAGAAAAATATACAAATGAGAACTATGGTCTGAATATTAGTCAAATTTTGCTTGTTTAATGGTACATTTAGAGGCTGCACAGCATAGTGGTTATTAAGAGCATAGGCTCTGGAGCATTGGGAAACAATCCAGGCTTATGGTAGTAAGAAAAAAAGTAAAATGGAAGCCATCTTTGATTATAGTCTTATTCTCCTAGTGATTAAATAGATTTTTAAATATTTAGTTTTAGCTGTGTTTGTAAGTGTTTATTTCTTTCTTTAACCACTATTTCTACTCTTTTACAGTATTGGTGGTAGCAACTTGGGCATTCAGGAGGACCATTCTAGCAGAAAGTCTGCCTATGATCTTTCCTCTGTGGATGTTACCTCCCAGCATTCATCAGGAGCCCAGTCTGCTACATCGTCTCATTCATCTACTTCTTCTAAACGAAAGAAAGGAAAAAAGGAAAAGATAGAATGTAAGTGGAATTCTACGTGGTGGTTTTTTTCTCTTACTAATGATTTTATGGTAGTAATCTGAAGTTATGATTTGATTCCATAAGAAGTTAGAGGAATTTCTTTATGATAATGTAATTAGCTCTTACATTTATTTGTCATTACAATAATTCCTTTTGATACATAACATTATATATCTTTTTCTTAATACAAAAGGAAATCATTTGCAATGATAAAAAATTAAGAATTAAAGATAAACATTTTCCCAGAAATACAAATCCCCCTGTTCAGAGATAACTACTAGTATTAACATTTTTGCTGCCTATTTTTCCAATGTACATAAAACCGTACACACACACACACACCCTTTTGTTTAAAAAACAAATGCAAATAATATTTCTTTGCAACTGCTTTTTAAAAATTAGTATATCATGTACATCTCTTAGTGTCATTAGATATAATACTTAAATTTCCTTTTCTGTAAAATAGAGATAATAATAGATACTTCATATGGTCATTTTGAAGCTTAGGTGAAATTAACAGAGATAATGTGTACTCTCCTGTACTTAGCATAGTAGCTGGCCCATTGACACTCAGTAAATATTTTTGAGTGATTGAGATACCTTTCAATGCTGTCACTTCTACTTTTGGCCGTAATTTGCTCTGTAGGCCTACAGATAAGGAGATACAGTGATTAGGCAAAGGAAAGGCCTCTTAAACTGACAGGATAACCTCCAGCTAGGGAATGATTTTGCTTCCAATTTTTTTTTTTTTTTTGACCGGTAAGGGGACCGCAACCCTCGGTATGGTGTGGTCTGCACCACGCTCAGCCAGTTAGCCAACCCTATATAGGATCTGAACCCGTGGCCTCGGCACTACCAGCGCCACACTCTCCCGAGTGAGCCACGGGACTGGCCCCCCAAATTTTTTTTCTAATTGTATAGCTAAACCCTATTCATAGAGTAAAAGAAAAGAGGGGGGCAGGATAAGGGAAATAAATTGGTCAGTATAAAAAACTATTTAAAATAAAAGATAAGGGCCAGCCCGTGGCTCACTTGGGAAAGTATGGTGCTGATAACACCAAGGCCACGGGTTCAGATCCCTGTATAGGGATGGCCGGTTAGCTCACTTGGGAGAGCGTGGTGCTGACAACACCAAGTCAAGAGTTAAGATCCCCTTACCAGTCATCTTTAAAAAAAATTTTAAAAATAAATAAATAAAAGATAACCTGTAATCCTCACACTTGGAGATAATCAGTGTTAACATTTAGAAAAAACTTTTTTTATTGTGGTAGAATATATATATAATTTATCATTTTATCCATTTTCAAGTGGATTCAGTGGCATTAAGTACAGTTCACACTGTAATACAACCATCATCACTATCCATTTCTAGAACTTCATCTTCCTATATTGCAACTCAATACCCATTAAATGGTAACTCTATATTACTCCCTCCCCTGACCTCTGCTAATCACTGTTCTGTTTTCTATATCTATGAATTTGACTCTTCATTTAAGTAGAATCATACAATATTTATACTTTTGCACTGGCTTATTTCACTTAGAATGATTAATGTCTTTATGGTTCATCCCTGTTGTAGCGTATATCAGAATATCCTTCCTTTTTAAGGCCCAGTAGTGTTTTTTTGTATATAATACCACATTTTGTTTATTCATTTATCTGTTGATGGACATTTTGATTCATGTTTTAGCTATTGTAAATGATATTGCTATGAACATTGGTGTACAGATATCTGTTTAAGTGCTTGTTTTCAGTTCTTTTGTGTACATACTCAGGTATGGAATTGCTGGGTCAAATGGTAATTCTATGTTGAATTTTTGGAGGAACTGCCATATTGTTTTCCAAAGCAGCTGCACCATTTTACATTCCTACCAGCAATGCAGAAGGGTTCCAGTTTCTCCACATCCATGCCAACATTTGTTGTTTTCTGTTTTTTTGATAATAGACACCCTAATATATGTGAAATGTTAACATTTTTGGTAAGAATCCTTCCAGACAATTTGTAGGCATACGTAAATAGAAAATTTTATGTGGATGGGATTACATTTTACATGCTATTTTGTTCTGTCCATGGATTATAGATATCTTTTTCTGTCAGTAATTATGAGTATGAGTTATTATTTGTAAGGACTACCTAGTGTTCTATTATTTGAATATATTATAATTTATTTAGCCAGTTACCCATTACTGGATATTTAGGGTTTTTTTTTTCTTTTTCTTTTTTCCATTATAAAAGCTGCTGCATTGAATAACCTTATAAATATATATGTTTATGCATTAGTCTGGTGCTTTCCTATAGGGGGAAATCTTGGAAGTGAGATAATGAGGCAAAGAATATGGCTTGTTTGAAATTTGGATACATTTTGCCAAATAGCCCTTCAGAAAGCTAGTGCCAATTTATACTTCCAATATAGAGAGTTAAGAGAAATTATTTATTAATAGTTAACCTAGTATAACTCTAATACAGATTGGAAGTATTCTGAATGTCTTTGGTAAGATCTTTAGACCTCATGTTACCAGCACTTCTCAAAATCGATGTTTTCCTGTGAAATAAGCATTCACTGAGATAGATTGTTTCATAAGTGTTCTAAGAATACAAGAGCTCTATGGTCTCATAAATTTGGGAAGTGCTTTTAGAGTGAAACAGGCGTCTTTACTATAAGACTCATCAACACTTTTAATATGCTAATATACATTATTTATTTTAGAGTAAGAATGATGATATAGTATGAAGCATTTTCCAAATTTATTTGACTACAGAATCCTTTCTTTAATGAGCATGTTATGGCATTAGAATTCAACTGAACACGGTTTGGGAAATGTTGATCGTGCTCAGTTCTTTTATTTTGCAATTATTATGCTTTGTTATGTTAGTGTTGCACCTAGGGTCACTAACTTGTTTTTGGCAAAGCCCAGATTTTGATTTCTGACTCCCAAATTCAGTCTGTACCACACAACTTTAAAATATCATACCATTTCAAGTAAATGAGTATAAACAACATGATTCAATGTAGGTTTTTAAAAAGTATAATCTACAACAGGTTAGATGAGGTATAGGTAGTGTTTTGTGACTTTCAGTTTCCCTAATCCCCTCTGACAATGCCAGGAAAAAAACCCAATATATTTTACTTCCCATAGCATCGTCTTAAACTTTGTTTCTCCTTCATCCCCAAGTTCTAAAATCAGTGTAATTTTAATTGTACTTACTCTGTCTGGTGGTGAAAAAAAGTGTCTGCATGCTCTGTACCGAAATTTACCCAGTGTAGTTTGTAGATGAAAGTGGTAATCCTAAGAAAAAATTTTTATTTTAATTTAACTTTAAGACATATAAATGTACTTTCACTTGGCAATCTTGTAATGTAGGGGCAAACATTTCTTTTTGTATGAATCCCTTGATTGGAGTTTAGGTCTTTTCTTGCATAGGACTTTGTATTATTATCTACAATTTCTAGTTGTTTAAAGTCAAGAGCAGTTTTTAAATTGTGCATTTATTTTCAAAGAACAATATTAAATGAATATAGTGTTCTTATTATGAAAGCAATGCATCTTTATTATAGAAAAATTAGAGATAACCAGTGTTAACAGCTTGATTCTAGTCTAGGGATCATAAATAGATGTTAGATTATATATTTCTTTCTAATTAATAATCTCTTAGATCATTTCTAAGTGTACAGTTCGGTGACATTAAACACATTCACACTGTTGTGAATCATCATCACCACCATCCATTTCCAGAACTTTTTTTATCTTCAGATGCTGAAACACTGTACCCATTAAACAGTAAGTCTCCATTTTTTGTTCTCCCCAGTCCTGGCAACCACCATTCTACGTTCTGTCTCTATGGATCTGGCTAGGGAATTTAACCATTTTCAAGTGTATAGTTCAGTGGCATTAAGTACATTCACACTGTTGTGCAACCATCACCGTTATCCATCTCCGGAACTTTTTCATCCTCCTAAACTAAAACTCTATCCCCATTGAATAACTACTCTCATTCTCCCCTTCCCCCACAACTGTTTTACTTTCCATCTCTGTGAATTTGTCCAGTTCGGGTACCTCATATAGGAGGAATCATATAATATTTGTCCGGTTTTTTTTTTGTCCTTTTTTTTTTGAGACCGGCCGCACTGCGCTCAGCCAGTGAGCGTACGGGCCATCCCTATATAGGATCCGAACCCGCTGCGGGAGCGCTGCTGCGCTCCCAGCGCTGCACTCTCCCGAGTGCGCCACAGGCTCGGCCCACAGGTACCTCATATAGGAGAAATCATATAATATTTGTCCGGTTTTCTCCCGAGTGCGCCACAGGCTCGGCCCATATTTGTCCGTTTTTGACTGGCTTATTTCACTTAGCATAATGTTGTCAAGGTTCATTTATGTTGTAACATGTCAGAATGTCCTTTTTTTTAAGGCTGAATAATACTGCACTGTATGTATGTATCACATTTTGTTCATCCATTAAGCCGTTAATGGACACCAGGTTGCTTCTGCCTTTTGGCTATTGTGAATAATGATGCTTTGAACATGGGTATACAGCATAATTTTTTTTCACTTTTGCATTTTCTTTTGGTCTTTAACCATATATGTTCATTTAAAACATTTTAGCTGCCATTAAAATGTATATGCAGTTCTGTATTCTGCTTTTTTTAAGGTAACAATAACTATTTTCCCATGCTGCTATTTAAACATACTATCAAGGTGAAAAGTGCACTAGACTTGAGTCAAGAGGCCTGGGTGTATATCCTGTTTCTGCTGCTGACCTTGTATCAGTAAGCAAGTTATTAAGCCCTGTAGATCTCTAGTTAACCTCATCAGTAAATTGGGGATATAGTATCTACTTCTTCTTAAGATGCTTAAGAGCAATAAGGTAATATATATGAAATTCATTTTAAATTACAAAGTGCTCTTTAAATATTTAAGTTACTATTATTTGCATATTTTAGACAGCTTTCCTATTAGAGATGTAGGTTAAAATTTTTTTAATTATAAAATTATTGAATATTGTGCATCAGTTTTGTTTGGTTCAGTAATCTCCTTAAGATATATCCCTATAAGTAAGATTATTCTGAGTTAACAAATATGAACATTTTTATAACTCTGGCTACACAGTTCTTGCCATAGTTTTTTGAAAGAATTGTGTAGTTCACCTGGCAATTGATAGATACCATTTTTCTCCCAGATCTGTATTTTATCCTTAAAAAACTTCTTTTTGGTTACTTTTTCATAGCAGTAGGGTAGTAGTACTTAATTCTTATTTGATATACATGTCTTTTATTACCAGCTGAGCTAAGGACAATTTATTTAGTAATAGCAAGTGGAGGATATTAATAGAAGAAACTTCACTTTCCTTCAATGAAGACAAAGATGAAGTGCTTTATTTTAGATATGAAAAACAAATTTTTAATACTTCAATTTTTAAATATTCTGGTTTGTACTATTTTATTATTTTATTGGAATCTATGTACAATTTTTCTCTGACAGTAACTTCTAATATTGGGAGTCAGCTTTATAAGAAATTTACTTTACAGGGTTAGATTCATTCACGGGAAGTGTTCAGAACTCACTTCTTGATGAGGAAAAACTACAATCTGGCTCAGAACATGGCTCCCATCAAGGAAAAAAATCTAGGACCAGTAGTAAACATTCTGTTAAAGATTACGAGCAGACTGTTGACACTGATAGCACTTTGGAGGATCTTTCTGGGCATTCTGTGAGGTAAAGTAATTTTATACTGTAATTCATATATAATTAAGGTTACAATATCATTAATGTTCAAATAATCCATTTGGTAAATTTCAGCTTGGCAGTGTCTTTGACTACTCTGCATGTCTTAGCTACTTTCTGAATAGACTTTGTAGCTTTGTTCATAGCTGTAGTCTTTATCTTTATTTTAGAATATGGTCATTTCTTACTTAAACTGTTACAACTTCTTCCTCAGGAATTCTGTGCTTTTATTCAACTAACATTTCTATCCTGACTGCCATTGTCACGGTTATTTTCTTGGCTCAATCTTTGACCAAGCAGCTACCCACATTACTGTGTTTTGGGAGGTCACAGTTACCAATAGATGAACTCTAAGAACCTAACTCTATTTGAAGTGTTTTCACTGCTACAAACTATCTCATTTCCTTTGTCTATAAATTTTGCTTCTCAGCTGTATTCTTTCATTCTTTCAACATAACCGCTATACTTAGCCTTCTTTTGTCTCACTTTTTATTTCTTCCTCTGAACTTTTCTCTCCTGCTCAACTTATTAGACCACTCACACAGGTTTTGAAATCTCACTCTTATCCATATTATAGAGCTTGCATACTCTGTTCTTTCCCCCTTCTATTCAATATCATATATTTGGAACTTACCCTGTTGCTTACAAATAGCCTTCAGTTATTGCTTTCTGTACAGTTCCTATTCATTTGTCCACAAGCATGACTTTTTATCTGTGTACTGGTTTTGTCCTTCTGGAAACTGAGGCTCTGAGAAGACATGGATTTATTTTTTTCCTTTTTAAAGTAATTTTGTGCTTTTTTAGTACTGTGTCATATACAGAACCATTTTTAATGTTGCAAAGAATGTTACATCATTAATACCATTGTTAGTATATTTAAAATTGAATTTGAATTTCTTTGTCAGTGATTTTGGAATTCAGAAGACATTACCTTTCCTTAAGAGATACTCTCTGATGATTTAATTTTTTGCCATTAATTATTAATGGCAAAATCCACAAGGTTAAACATTTCTAAAATAGGATCCATAGCCAGATAAGTTTGATAAGTGCCCCATATTATAGTCTAGATCTTCCTTCCTCACCCATGGAGATTCACAGTGGATAAAACAATTTGAAGCTTTGATAAGGAGGAATCTAAAATTTTAAAAACAATTTTTCTTAACTTATTTGGCTGTAGACACTTTCTGTCCCCAAGCTCTTTTCCTTTCTTTCTTACTTTTTTATTATTTTTTGGAAAACTTAACATCGTTGGAAACATACTGTCAGAAATACTAGTCTAGGTGAATCTTCTCTGCAAATCAAATATAAATTCAACTTGTAAAACATAAGGTGAGGTGCAGACAGAGAGAGTACTTTGATGTTGTGTTGAAATTTTTTTAATGGAAATCTATTAAAATTATAATTCTTTTTATGTTTCACAAATGAGATTGTCAGGCTATTAGAAATAGTGTTTTTCCAAACCATCGATAGAAAATTAAAGGTCATGGTGAACAAGTGAGTGCTTCTCAAGACTACTTTTATTCAAATTTTTCATACTGGGTAAAAGAGAAATTTTTACCATTAAAAACTATCTCATAATTTTATTAGAAGCTAAAAGCAAACTTGTTTTAGTATGTTGGAAATATGGTAATTGTTGGAAAAATGCTTTTAGAGTATCTTTGAATAATTTATTCAATAAATAATTATTCAGTGCAAGGCAACATGCTTGGTATTATGAGAAAATAATACCCTTAATGAGCTTATTTTCCCAAAGAGGGTCTAGCCATGTGCATTGTGTTGAATTAAATGCCTTAAGAGTTGTTATAGTTACCCATAAATGTGTATAATTATAATGTGTCGATTAAAAAATAAAATTAAAAAAAAAGTTGTTATAATCAAACTGTGATGAGAGATTACTTATTAGAAAGTTCCAGGGAAGAGATGTAGTATTAAAAGATAGATATAAACAAGTAAGCCTAAAATAAGTATTTAGAAATGGATAGTATGAAAATAATTTTTTCTGTGACTCTTTTGGTTTAATAGAAGAGGGAATAACAAAAGAATAGTTATTTCATTTTTAATACAAAATGATATTCTCTTTCAGAGATAAATTTTAAGATTTTTATAAGATAATATCTTTATATATGGCTGTAGTTTGTTTTTTTTTTTTGCAGCTGTCCAGTACAGGGATTGAACCCTGGATCTTGGTGTTAATCAGCACCACGCTTTAACCAACCGAGCTAACTGGCCAACCCTATAGCTGCAATTTTTATTGATATTATTATTATTATTATTTTTAACATTTACTTATACATGTTTGTGGGGTGCAGTGTGTTGTTTCAATACATGCATATACTGCACAATGATTCACTTAAGGTAGATTACACAGTTTTGTTCCAATTTGTCTACCACTTCTCTCCCCCTCCCCTGCCCCCACCCCTGGTAACCATTATTCTACTCTCTACTTCTATGAGAACATTTTTTTTTTAGATTTATGGTTGTAATTTTCTTGCTATATGTCTAACCATTTTAGAAAACTTTGCTTCATACTGCAATGAGTGAATCATGATATATGTACATTGCGGAGGAAAGAGTTAAGTGCCAATTTAATCAGGAGACTCCCTTTCTGTATTATTTTATTATATCTTATTTTTTATTCAAAATATTTTAACATTTACTTTTACATATTTGTGGGGTACAGTATGTTGTTTCAATACGTGCATATACTGCACAATCATTCACTTATGGTAGGTGGCATAATTTTGTACCCATTAGTCCACCTTTTCCATTTTAATTAATTTTAATTACACAACGTTTGTGCCTGATTTGTTCTTCACTGTAAATCTAGTAATTAGAGGAGTAATCATAGTCATTCATTCAGTACAGTGACTGTGTTGAATAAATAAATGGCTAAATCACAGCTTTTTAAAGTTAATATTGATAAAGTAATGTGTATTGTTCTTATGAATTGTTTAGCTGGTTCTGGAAGTAGTTTTCCTTTCTCTAATGTCTTTATGAAACAAAACTTCTAGTGTGTCATCAGATAAGGGAAGATCTCAGAAAACTCCAGCTTCTCCCCTATCTCCAAGTTCCCAGAAATTGTTGCAGTTTGACCTTCCAGGAACTTCATTAGAAAGATCTAAGTCTTCAGTAATGCCTCCAACTATAACAGGATTTAAGCCTGCAGCTTTCACTGATATAAATCTGGCTGCCAGCAGAACAGCTACAGAGATGGCTTCAACATCAGGCAAGTAGATCCATGCAGCTGGAATTTTTAAAATAAGATATTAGATTTTTTTCTCTGAAAATGCCTTTTCTTTGAATTGTGTCATAGGGTGGTGTTATTTCAAATAAATGTCATTACTTTTCAAAGTACTAAACAATTATTGTATAGGAAATTAAATGTTGAAAAGCATGAGATATTCAATAATGGTGATTTTTCCCATCTTGTCTGCTTTAGTCAAAACACTCCTGAAAAATGTATGCCATACATGCATTCCTAAGTGTTTATAGGTATATGTACATATGTGTAGACACGTGCATGTACACGCACGTAAAAGAGGTAACTTAAAATACATTGTACTAATAAATCACTGTCTTTTCTACAAAGGAAAACAGACTTGTTTTTGGCTCTTAAAATGAGAAATAAATTTTAGAAATCTGAGGTATAATTTCATGTGAACTTCTCCATTAAACAATTGTTATGCCCTCCAGGTTCTAAGCGCTTTTCTCCTGCTGGTCTCCAGCATCGTATGGCAGCAGAACTCAGTTATCTGAATGCCATTGAGGAGTCAGTGCGCCAACTATCAGATGTAGAAAAAGTTAGAGGCATCTCACTTGCTCAGCAGGAGAGTGTGTCTCTGGCTCAAATCATAAAGGTATTTGTGGAATTTGCTTCTTTAGCTTTCTGTGGTTTTTCTTTTTTTTTTTTTTTTACTATTTAAAATAGTTTTAATGATGAAATAGAAAAATAAACTTGACCCTGCCAAGTAGAAAAAAATAGTCTGTCATATAACACCTATAAATAATCCTGGGAAAAACTGTCATATAGGGTACTAGAAATAAATTTAAAGATACAGTATTTGGCAGCAGAATAATAACACAATCATTTTCTCTCAAATACTTTGTTTTCCATGTTTTCTGCTTTGTTTTATTGACAGTGTGAAAATCAGCTGGACAAACATTCTTAATATTTTATCTTTTCATTGACAAGTCAGAAATGAGTCAGTGTTTTGTTTTGGTTTTTAATGCTTTATCTGTACCAAAAAGAAAAATTTCTGAGATCCAGGTGTTTGATCAAGCCAGGATAATGTGAACTTTTTTTTTTGTCTTTTACTGACCGGTAACGGGATTGCAACCCTCGGTGTCGCGCCCGTACTGGGGACCGGCAATGGGATCGCAACCCTCGGTGTCGC